>NC_051861.1:116116282-116416282 GCF_015732765.1 Culex quinquefasciatus | reverse complement strand
CGCATGCATACAGAATAAAAGTCAAGTTGAGTTTCACACGTTGAATCGAGAGGTCGTGTTTTGCACCTGTCCGAAACGTCCGGTCGCCGCGAGAAAACTACAGTCCACTCTTCGAAGTCCAACAATCTACCCTTTATCTGTCATCCCAAGGAAAAAAACCCTTTTTGAGGGTTACTTCCACCCTTTTTTTCAAGTTTACCGGTAGTAACATATTATTATGGTTACACGAAGTGTGTTATGCTAGTTGAACTCAAAAGTCCCATGCAAATGTGTAAAAGCAAACTGGAAAATGTGTAATGCCGATTCTCAGTGTACGGGCGCACTGTTTTGTCGACCAAAAGAAAACAAGCAAAAAAGGTAAACAGAAAAATCACTTTTTTCGATGTGAATTTTCAGCCAATATTTGGATGGAATCTACAAGAATTTGATAGAATTTGCTATCGGCAGCACAATTCACGTGTTTATTTCATGATTTTTTTTTTAATTTGAAAATCAAAATCCCAAACAGTGATTTATTGTTATGGGCTACCATTTGACAGCTAGTGCTTTTGTTGTGGGCTCTCATTTGACAACCGTGCTAATGTTGACTGTTGTCAGTTTTCTTTGGTCGGAATAGAGTTGCCAACCCCCCGCTTGATTCCGACAATACAATACAAATTTTACACTTCGGCAGCTCAAAGCTACCTTACACCGGTGAGTATGTGATTCAGGCTACTGAATTACTGACCTTATGTGTCAAATCAACAGACAGGTTTCGCCACCCGTGAACAATGGGCTCTTCTCTTTCGTTTACTCTTCTTTCATGAATTCCGTTCACCTAAATTACATTCCAGATATGTTAAACAGTGCCGATTGAATGTTTTAGAATTATTTGGAAATTCATGATTTGAGGAAAAAATATTAAAAATAGAAGCAAAAATAAAATGGTGATGATTATTCAAACATGACAACAAGTTGAAATTTTGAGATGGTAGTTACACCTTCAACTAGCACTCCTGAACTCTACACATCACTCCATAGCGGCGACGACATCACCCGACCTCTACGGCTGACGCCGATGATGCTATTGATATTTAAATTAGGTTTCGTCCCACACTCTAAATTAATTTCGAACGTAAAAAGGTAAGTCTGCGGTCACGCCTTCACGGGAGGTAATAACCACAAAAAAAAACAAGAACAACATTTTTTTTCTGTGAAGAAAAGTCGATTTTTGAAAGTCGCTGATAAGGTGAGTCCATACAATGTGTACGAGGTAGATCCGAAACAAGTTCCAAATTGGCGCGGAAAAGAAATTAATCTTCCGATGAGGCTAAGATTAACCGAACCTGCCGTAATGAGCCCACTTGCTGATTCACGGAGCAGAAAAAAAAGTGGCGATTTATTGTCAAAGTTAATCGGACGTTCCATGTGGGCACAGCGCGACATCTCCCCGCGCAAGAGAACCGCTGATTGATATGCAAATGTTGAACTTTTGCCAGTAACTTCTTGATGATGGCACTAACTCGTTATCTCCCGATTTTTTTTATTATTTTTTTCGAGTTTGGTAGTGATTTCATTAGAATTAAGCTAATGGTAGATCATCAATTTTGTGTCAATAAACACGATTTCTGGGCAGGTTGTTCAAAACAAACTATTTTAAAGTATAATTTCTAGAGGATTTAATGAGACAACAACCAGCGCTTGTTGAAAATGCAAAAGCGAAAAGTTAAAATTGATTTCCACAATTTAATGCATTTTTGAAGCTTATTCACAACCCAGATTTACCCAGAGAAACTTTGTTTTAAAAGTAGTCTGGCAAAATATGTTGATAAACATGTCTAGACTTTTTATAAGGTCCTATAAACACCGTAGTAACAGTTCAATAGGGCGAATCTGCGATTGTAAACAGCAGTTTATCACTTTTTCTCAAGTGACAGTTCACGTCAAGTAAGAGGGAGATAGACTGCAAACAAATGTAAACATTGAGTGTATCTCGCTTACTCCGATGGGCACTGACATAAGGTGTGAAAGGGATACACTCAAAAAGTCTAGAAATGTTTATCAACAATACAGTAAACCCCCGTTTATTTGACATTTTGCCAGACTACTTTTTAAACGAAGTTTCTTTGGGTAACATTATCACGAAAAAAAGCTTCGACATTTGTGTAATTATACTAACCAGGTAAACAAAGCGATTTTTGCATAAACAAAAACACATATTTAAAAAAAAAACACAGTCAAATGTGAAACGCCAAATTGTCAAATTTCGTACACTGAAATCCCATCCGCCATATTGCCGAATCGTTAAAGGGCAATGTCACCAACCACGCGACCATTCACGCAGCGTGCCATGACTCAGATTACAGCCGCGGAAATCACGTTTTTTCGAAAAGTAGTGTTGCCAGGGTAAAACTTCCAATTTACAAGTTCTGGCCGGTTTTGGCTTAATCCCGTAGACACGCACCGCCGCCCGTAAGGTCATCAAAGCGAACTTCACTCTGTTCCACACACACTTTTACCCGAGCCGAGGGGTAAGTCAATGTCAGAAATGAAATATTCATCACGCCACAAAACGGACGTCCTTTTGTTTTCGTTTTCTTTTGCGGTCTGTCACCGGCAACCGGTAATCAACGCGTCGGCCACCTTTACCTGTTGCGCAAGCGGTTCTAGGAGCTGTCATTCCGGATCGTTTTTGACACTTTCGCAGCGGTGGCGCGCGGGACGTGACTGAATTTAACACCTTCACCGACCGCAGCCGGCAAAAGGGAGCTCAATTTCGTAGAAGTTGTTTACATTTTTTGACACCTCCAAATCTAGAATGTCATTAAGGTTGCTTTCGCATTCTAATTTGGCGTTTACCCGATAACGGGTGTTTGACAGCTGCGGACGCCATTCTGGCATTTCCTGCTTTCTGCATTCTTCTCGTTGCGCAAGATGCGCCCACTTTGATTGCAACCAACAATACCCATTATTGTCGCCGTGTTACTGGGTCACCACCGCCTACTCTGGTTCTTGGCGGATCGGATCGTCCGCAAGACAAGTGGCCTCCTTTGATGGCGATACTTTTCACCTTTTCCAAGCCGGCGCGTGAAACTCTACGAAGTTGGCTAAATGTCACCAACCCCAAGCGGACAGGATGTGCATCGGTAACTAAATTACGCACAGACATGCATTTATCGTGTACTTAAGGGGGGCTACCGCGGAGTAGGGTCTTTCTTTTGTTGCTGCTTGGCAGGGAGCGAAAAAATTAAGTAGCATCTCGTTAAGGAACACTACTTAAGCGGACAAATTGCCGACCGTGACTTGTTGAAAATTGATAAAACTTGTTGACAACCTTTGGGAAACAGAGATTATTCTTAATAAAATTGGAGACGGTCCTGGTAGGACCAGCATAAGGAGTTCCAATTAACTCGGTCGTACGGTACGGTGACGAAGATCAGCGCTACGATTGAGCAACCCCCGGTCACTGTAGCTGTCAAAAATATTAATGTCAAACTGACAGCTGTCACTACACGTAACCCGAAAAGGACTGAGTATCCCAGAAGAATTCGATTCTCGAGTCTTGAATACCGTTCTATGGCATAGCACCGGGCAAGGTCCCATTTTCGAGGATCATCTTTTCGAGAGAGCAAAAAAAGTAGTAAGTTGTAAATACCATCGGGGAAATAAATCTGACTGACTTTGGGCGGGGTATAACGACGGAGAGAAGCCATTAAGTATGAAGCATTATACGACAAACAAGATCATGTTCAAGGATGGGTGGACGCCGCGAGCTACCGGACAAAAAGTTTCTTAATGTTTTGCACGCAAAGTTGTTGACTTTGGCAAGGGCGATTAATGGTGAAGACAGTTAGCGAAGAAAACTGGTTGTAGAACTGTTTCGATGAAAATTGTTGAAAGAACAAAACAAACTTACCTTACGACCAGTTAATGTTAGCTATTATTGCTTTGTTTTTGTTTGGAGGAGTCAACTTAGTCTGAAAATAAAACAAAGAAAATAAATTTTTATTGAGTGGTTTCAAACATCATTCCAATCTAACCCAAACCAATTAATACTTTGTTTTTGCTTCCATTCCACGGTTCTTTTTTATTTTTTTTATTTTTTGGTCCTATAAACATAGAAAACACAATAGCTTGGACCTATAAAAAAACACTTGATTTGTTTGTAAACAACTTTTAAGTTAAGGTTAATGATCATAAGGGTGATAACAAAAATGGAAAATTCTGGAAAAACCTTGATGTGACTCTCTGGATCAACTTGGATCGTTTTACACCCTTCGAGAAATATAGTTGAAAAATAGCCCTCTTTTTGGTAATAAAAAAATCATCATCCAAAACAATGTTCAGTAATAAATAAATACAGATTTTCTATAAAAAAATGCTAATTTTTCAAACAAAAATAAGCACCAAAATACTTCCAACTACACAGAAAAAAATAATGTAAATTTAGAAGCTTTAATTTTGGAAGGTTGAATATTACCTCTTTTATTATGTAATATTACCTCAATTTAGACTGAAAAAGTGACATTACACAAGAAAAGTGGTAAAATTACACATTTCCAGAGGTAAAATTACACCTTTTTTCTGACATAAAAGATGTACCCCTTCCCAGATGTAATATTACCATGATTTTTTTCTGTGTAGAAATCGGTAAACTTAATTCAAAAACAACTGAAATACTTGTCGAATGAAAATAGATTTTAATATCTAATGAAAAATTGAGTATATTTTCAATACTTTAAAAAAATCAAAAATACATAAGTTAAAACAGTTTTTAAGGTAGAAAGTTGATTTCAGAAATGAGTAGTTTTTGTGTATTTTATTTCTGATCATAACCAACAAGATTGTTGAAGACTTTGAATCGTTCCGAAATTGCATCTCAAGATATAGAAAGAAAAAACTTTCAGCTCGTCGAAAATTTGTTTTTGCCATTCCGCTGTGAAACTGTCAATTTCACAAAACTACGTATTTTCGGAAAAATACTGAGAATTTATTTTTTTATAAAATGGGTATCAAATGATAGGGATTTTATCATACTTTTCAAAATGATAACACGTAATTGTGAAAATACTCAAAATTTTCACAAAATAACGTATTTTCTAAATAATACTCAAAATTTCAGTGTTTTACAATATGGGTGTCAAGTGATCGGGATTTTTTCATACATTCGAAAGTAATAACACAATTTTTTGAAAATACTCAACATTTTCACAAAACAACTTATTTTCGAAAAAATACTAAAAAATTAAGTTTTTTACAATATTGTTATCAAATGATCGGTATTTTTTCACACATTTCGAAAGTAATAACAAAAATGTTTTGAATCACTCGAAATTTTCACAAAACTACGTATTTAAAAAAAATACTTAAAATTTCAGTTTTTTACAAGCAAAAATCCGATTTTATGATACCCTTATCATTAAAACTTAAAATTTTGTGTATTTTTTTCAAAAGTACGTAGTTCTGTATTAAAGTTTTGTAAAAAAATGTATTTAAATGTATGCAAAACTCCAAACATTTTACAATTATTTAAAAAAACAAAATTGTAGTATTTTTTCAAAAAGTCGTAGTTTTGTGAAAATGTTGAGTATTTCACAAAAAAATATTATAACTATCGAAATGTATGAAAAAATCCGATCATTTGATACCCATATTGTTAAAAAAACTGATTTTCTTTGTATTTTTTTTTCGAAAATACGTAGTTTTGTGAAAATTTGGAGTATTTTCAAAAATGTGTGTTATAACTTTCGAAATGTTGAAAAAATCCCGAACGTTTGATACCCATAAAGCAAAATCAATAATTTGGAGTATTGCTTCGAAAAAAAAATTGCATTTTCAAAATACAATATAAATACGTATTTTTGTGAAAATTTTAATTATAATTGCAATGGATGACTGACATCATCCCGATTCTAAAACACTATATTTTTTTAAAGTTTGGATGATTTTTCATAGGATTATAGCCAATGTCTCCCCCCTGTATGCTCTTCAAAATTATTTTTTTATAAAATTATTCAGAAAATAGTTTTGAACATTCATGTTTTACCTAAAAAAACTGACTAAAATTGACTAAAATTGTCACTCAGTTTTCTCAGCACTGGCTGAAACGGGTTTGTCTAAATAGGTGGAATTTGACTCGGTTCTGCTTGAAGATCTGGGAACCCTTTCAAAAGTTAAGGCCACTTATGTGAGATTTGTATACTTTTTTAATGTTCACTTATACAGCAATTCCCCACGAAAACAGCATGGAAAAAAACAAAAGTGCTCGGATCGGGCTCAAAATTTTTCTGGGCGTTCCCTGCCCGAAATAATTAGACCCGTATTTTTTTGTTTGGCCATTAGGGTGACCTACGCCGTGTTAGGGTGGTCTGAAAAATGGCCATTTTCGTCGATTTTCGCAAAAACCACTTTTTTCAAAAAATCATATCTCCGCGTCATTTCATCCGATTTTAGCTGTCTTAGACGCAAAAGAAAGATGATAAGTTGGTCTTTCAAAGAAAAATAATAAAAGTTTCAAAATCTAGCCTAACATATGAAAGGGCGTATGAAACATTAAAATGCCGTTTTGACGGTGTCTGGACCAAAGAGCCTATGTCTGGAAATATTTTTATCGGATTCCCAGGACATTTTACATAACATACTAAAAATGGGAGGAGTTCATTAACAGGATTCCGAGATATGATTTTGAAAATAAAATCCGTGTTTTCGACGCGCGCGCAAAACCGGAAAATGACGAAATCGGCAAAAAATCAACTTTTTTCATTAAAACTGCGATAACTTTAAAATTTCAGCGATGACCTAAAGATGTTTGGGTACCAAAATTTTCGTTATTTAAAGACGCAACTTTTGGTACCATAACATCTATAGGTCATCGCTGAAATTTTAAAGTTATCGCAGTTTTAATGAAAAAAGTTGATTTTTTGCCGATTTCGTCATTTTCCGGTTTTTGCGCGCGGCGCGTCGAAAAACACGGATTTTATTTTCAAAAAATCATATCTCGGAATCCTGTTAATGAACTCCTCCCATTTTTTAGTATGTTATGTAAAAATGTCCGGGGAATCCGATAAAAATATTTCCAGACATAGGCTCTTTGGTCCAGACACCGTCAAAACGGCATTTTAAAGTTTCATACGCCCTTTTCATATGTTAGGCTAGATTTTTGAAACTTTTTATTATTTTTCTTTGAAAGACCAACTTATCACCTTTCTTTTGCGTCTAAGACAGCTAAAATCAGATGAAATGACGCGGAGATATGATTTTTTGAAAAAAGTGGTTTTTGCGAAAATCGACGAAAATGGCCATTTTTCAGACCACCCTAACACGGCGTAGGTCACCCTAATGGCCAAACAAAAAAATACGGGTCTAATTATTTCGGCCAGGGAACCCCCAGAAAAATTTGGAGCCCGATCTGAGCACTTTTGTTTTTTTCCATGCTGTTTTCGTGGGGAATTGCTGTATATATATAAAAATATTGTCCGGATCCATCGTCAAACTTCTCGTTGGACAGGAAATTTAATCGAAAGACTTATCAAAAGAGTTAAACAGTTTGAAGATTTGGCAACCCTATCTCAAGTTATGACCACTTTAGTGATTGTTTACTTGTTTACTTTTTCAAGTTTTTGAAGTTCCACAATCTGGAAACCATATCAAAAGTTTAGACTGCTTGAGTGATATTTATGTACTTTTTCGAAGCTGCATCACAGCAACTAACGACATTTGATGATCTGGCAACCCTAAATCATAATATGGTCACTAGAGTGGTTCAATGTTGATATTTGCCGAATACTGTGTGGATATCATGGAGTCCCTAACACAAACATGCACTCAATTGGACGAAACTCGAGCATCCAAAGCCAAGACCTTTTTTATTCCAAAACATTTTCCATACGATTTTCTATTGGGAAAGTCACTTTTAAAGTCATGCAATTTTCGAGCATTGTCAAAAATTTTGCAATTGATTCATGACTTGGATAGTAGGCCAATCTTTTCAAGATCACGATGGTAACTCAGGTTCGTATCAATTAAAAAAAAAACAACTTGTCTACCAATAAAATAGAACCATCCAGTAGCTTTGATAAACACGATCCGTACAATACTTCCTACTGTCTGCCCGCCCTGCTGTCTTCAAAGAAGTGACTTCTTCACGCATGTTTTTGCTACCACATCCACCACAGTAGGAGACAAACATATGCTTGCAAGTCTGCACTCCTTCTGCTCGTATAACGCCCCTGGACGGGGCAGAGGGCACGCGAGCCACTTCCAGATCTCCACCCGTTCCGCGTCGTGTCCATGGTCCAGCAATATTATTTATGATCCTTTGACCGGCAGAACTGGCCACGACCGGGGCGAGATATTTACAACCTTCTTTTTTTTGCTACGTCGCTTGCCTTCCGCGATCATCACCCAGCGATCGAGATCAGGTTGCCCTTTGGTTGCCGATGAACATGTGGCAAAATAAAGGTAACTGTCGTCATTACAATATTTAACGCCAGTGTTAATGTCGAGGATTCTCGTGCTGGGACCGCCACCGTCAGCCTCCTCCGGGTTGTTGTTGGTATCCTCTTTCCGCGGAGAAAACTGACCTAGCCCAACGCGAATTGGCGCTGGCTAGGGACGGAGTGGACAGTGGACCAGATTTTTTGGAATTTTTTGCTCAAAGGTATTAGCAAACTTTTATCACTAACGAAAGTGATGGTAAAACACGATGAAGAAAATCTCTTCCGAACTCTCAATAAAAGCATCAAAGAGTCAACGATTTTTTCATAAATATCATTTCAGGTGTCAGTGAACAATCAAATTTGACAGTTTTCGCATTGTTTACAAACAATTGCTCGCCTGACGCTGCTTTGATTTTCCCAATATTTCGATCTTTTGAGAAAACACAATTTTCCCTTTGTGAAAAGCTCGGTCCAAGTTACTCTCAATGGTGGATAAAGGCCTATAGTCCCGCCACCAACTTCACCCCGTCATAATTGTAGATCAATTGATCTGCTAACCTTTCGGTTCGATTACCATAAGGGAAGGTCACCGAAGGTCCTCTGCGCACGAAGAAGCCCTTTTTCATAAACTCGCGGATCGCCGTGGCTGCTGCTCCTCTTCTCTCGTGGCCAAACGTCATCGTTAATCTCTTCATTCGACATCCTCACGGACCAGCAGCACGTGGCCATCGACGACTACTGCAAAACTGGTTCTTCTTCTTCTTCTTGTTTCCACGTGAGGGTAGTTGGACGCGAGACTTTGTCGTTACGGGAAATTAAAGATCTACACGAATTGGTATTCGCGGCGTCAACTCTGCTGCGAGAGAGAGAGCACAAATTGATTCCAATTGGCATTTAATCAGATATTTCACCCAATTAGGCGTAATCAGGCGATGATCGTCACCTTGGAATTCCCAGCCTGGACATCACTAGTGGTGTGCGGGCCAAGAAGAAATTAAAAGGTAAAAGCAGGTGGGGTAATTAACCTTCTACTAACCAGTCACAAATCACAAATCTGGCAACCCTGTCTTAAGTTGAAAGTTCTTCATCAAAGTTCCAGCTTTGAGTCTTCAAGGGTTAAGGCTACCACCGGCGAAGAATCCAGATCACCTGGGTTCGTGCCAGCAATGAGACGCTGTGATGAGCAAACGATAATTAGTGCAGACCCCCCGCCGAGGGCCACGTGAGACGATGACAAGTGGCGTTGGCACGCAGCACGATCCTCGCCGGGTGGGGAAACGCTACCTGAAGTACACTCAACGTGTGTCAGCCTTAAAGTACGTACGTGGTTCCCGTGGGGAGATCCGCACGAAATGTCCCCAGCTGGGCGACGGCTGTCGTTTATTTGGACACGCACCGTGAGGGTTATTACAAACACTTCTCGGATTAGTTTTCAAAAGGACGTAAGAGCCATTCGTATGAGATTGTTCAAAACTAAAAGTGCTCAAAACTAAAAGTAAATAAAATTTTGATTCAATTTGGAGAAAAACGAAAATTAGTATTGAAGGTCACAGTGGCTCTTACGACTTGTGATGTCAATTTAAATATGTTTAATTTAGTAAATTTAAGGTTAGCGGAAAAATAACTTAATTAAACCAAATTTTACAACTATGATTTTTCTTTTTTTAAATTTAAGAGTCAATAAGAGTCAAATCGTAAATTATGGTAGCGTGCCAGATTTTTCTTCCTTTGTTTATTGAAGGCTCAGAAAGGTTTCATTCCCGATCGGCCATTTGGCGGCCATGTTTGTTTTAGAAAAAATATTCAAATCATGATTCAGAATGTATCAATCAAAAAAATGGTTTTATTTGTGTTGTTTTTAGAAGCATTGTACATATAGTTATTGATTTTTCATCTCAATTTACTTTTTCTGGACCCTGAATTCAGAACCATCATCGACAGTCACTGCCCCAAGAGTGAAAGAAACAAACTAACACCCTAATATTTAATTTATTTATTTATTTAATAAATATTGATTTTTTGAACGCTCTAGTATAAACATTCATGCTTGCATTCATAACGCGTTATCATAGTTTTACAATAGTAGTTTATGCAACAAGTTGCAAAAAGAGGATTTTTTCAGCACGAGTGGTACATTACATAAATACAAAGAGTGCTGAAAAATCAAGATTTTCAACGAGTTCCATACAATGTTTTTTGCATTTCCGAAAAACACCCATTGAATGAAATTTTAAGTCAAATTTTCATGTATCTTGTCAATAAATCGTTTAAATAAAAAAAAATGTTGAAAAGTAGAACTTTTCAGCATTTATTTTGAAAAGTGTTGCTATTCGATTCTGTTATTTTTGGTACAGAAAAGTAGGATATTTCGTCGTTCGAGAATGACAGGAAAAGTAAGTAGTTTCATGACGGAATTGCAAAAAAAATGTTTGAAAGAGTGATAAATTTGACCAGATTTTCCGAGTTTCAGCAAATTTTGCATAAGATTTGGACATTTTGGTTTGCGATCAGGGTGATTATAAAAAAACTTACTTGTCAGGAATATTTTCGAGATTTTTTTTTCTCCTTGAAAGTTGTTGGACTTGCCAATCCAAGCAACTTTTTCGGATATACCAAAATTTTGTCTAGCATTCCACAGTGGTCGGAAACGCAAATTTAGCAGGAATAATTTATTTCCGCTTCAGGGATGCATTTTCGAGCTTCGGTGTCTAAGAAGCATTTGTTAAGAATAAAATTCTACATCTTTTGGTCAAAACGATATTAGGGTGGTCCAACAATTTCTAATATTTTCAAAAACTATCTTCGCTTCTAGATGAGATAGAGGTGTACTTTCTTCAACAGTATTGTAGTACTAGCCATTTCAAACAACTTTGTCGAAGACACCAAATCTCTATCTCTTAATCTGATCATTCTACAGCATTTTATATTAAAAGCAGTAGGGTGGCCCATCAAAAAAAGTGTTTTTATTACGTATCTTTTTTGTATTATTTTTGGCAATTTTGGTGTCTTCAAGACATATTTAGAGCATAAAAATACGCGTCTTTTGGAATGTCAACGAAGTCGCTAGGTCATTTTGGTAAAAAGTTACAGCGTTTTTAAAGTTTTTAATAGGCCTTTTTCAAATGTTTGTATCTTTTCGAGGGGGACACAAAAAAATACGCTCTGCGGTGCATCTGAAAGCTCAAAACTTCTTCTTTAATATGAATATAACATCTCAAAAGGGTTTTTCTTAAACCCAAGTTACAGCGATTTAAAAATGGTCATTTTATGAGATATTGTACCATGCTCTATGAGAAAATTTACATGAATGTCGCATTAATCAGTATCAAAACTGATCTTTGTGAGCTCAAATGCAGGAAAAATTGGTTTGGGGACAAACGTGGTCGAACCTGGTTGTTATGGCAACTAGGGTGGTCTTAGATGACCTAGGGTGGTTCATATTCGTTCACTCTTATAAGATATGATTTTTTTAATTTCGCATAGAAAGAAAGATAAAAAAAAACATTTTAACAAAATTAAAATACATAACCTGTTTTAAATAGTAAAGCAGCCGAGGATATGATATCTGATTAGGGTGGCTCAAATTAATTAGAAAAAAAAAGATTAAAGATTAGAGATTTTATTATTTCTCTACGTTTTTGTAAATCGACTTTTATTTGTATTTTTTTAATAGGATAAAACCAAGGGTTTCCAGAAGCGTTTATTACTTGCCAGTCTGCCAATTAATTACTCAAATTACTGGTCCAAAATGGTTAATTACATCAATTACTTAATTACTTTTCACTACGATAAAAAAAAACATTTAATTTGAATTTAAGTATTCATTTCTACGGTTCTAAACTAAATTATTTATAAATAGCTCATTCGATAGCTCTTTCAATAATTATGCTGTTTATTTTTTTTTTGTACCAATCTGGATATTGTGAATTTCGCGTATAATTTAAAATTGTTTTCAGTTTATTGCAAGTCGAATGCCATTAAAATATAGAAGTTGTTTGAAAAACGGCCCCCGATTTTTCGAGCCAAACATAAACTTTGACGAATTTTTTCAGCGGCTCTTCATGAAAATTGTGAAATTCATCGAAATAACGTTAAGTTTTATAATGTTTAAAACATTGGTTTGTCATTACCTTGCATGTTTTTTTCAAGCAAATTAAAAAAATCCATTACTGAAAATACGGATAATGTGAAATGTGACATTCACATTGGATTTAATTTCTGCATCTGAATATTATTCGATTTTAATTTCACTGAGTTTGGTTTTTAACAATGAAACATTCGTCTCAGAAATATTTGGAAATTTAGAGGGAAAATAGCTTAGCTCTTAATAGAGAGATATGACAGGACTGTCAATTTCTGCAGACTATGAAAAAAAAAACATATTTTTATTTTTATTGGTTTTTAAATGGCTATCACTTGAAAACTTAGTTTTTATCAATGATAATTAAGTACATTTTATTTTAAATATTTGATCCACATAAACTTCAAATAATTTTGACTGCCTATTAGAAGGAAAAGCATTAAAAAATAATCAATTCTAATGAAGGTCCTGTAAAAAAAAAACGTATTTTTATAATAACTTAATAAAAATGAATAGTTTTCGTATTCACAAAACATTTTTCACTTGGTATTATATCATGGCGTTGCCTTTTGTTGTTAATCAGCTTCGATAAACAACATGACAAAAAATAAGGGGTTGTTTTAGGAGAGAACTATATTGAATAAGGCCTTCTACGTACACAGAAAAAAAAATCATGAAAATATTACATCTGGGAAGGGGTACATCTTTTATGTCAGGAAAAAGGTGTTATTTTACCTCTGGAAATGTGTAATTTTACCACTTTTCTGGTGTAATGTCACTTTTTCAGTCTAAATTTAGGTAAAATTACATCATATTATAGGTAATATTCAACCTTCCAAAATTACAGCTTCCAAATTTACATTATTTTTTACTGTGTATAGAACCAGTCTTTTTTAATCTTTGTGTTTCACTCTGATTTGAAATTAATAAAATACTGTTATAATAGATTATATATGAAAAAGAAATAGTTTTGTTGAAGAAGTACAATTAAAAAAAAAACAATTACTTTAATTACTCAAAATTTCTTTAATTATCAATTAATTACTTTAAATTACTCTAATTACCATGAATTACTAAGTAATTAAAGAATTACCTAATTACCAGCTAAAAATCAAAGTAATTATTAATTACTTGCCAGTCTGAGGCCTTGCTGGAAACCCTTGGATAAAACTTTCCATGCATTTTCTTTGACAGAAGGAGTCACTTTGTATAATTAGGATGCCAATACGAGGATCCTTTTCCAATTTATATCTTTTTACCTAAAAATGCAAATAATGAAAACGGTGCATTTAATCAAAATAAATAGTACCAGGTTTTACATCAAAACTTGAACACTAGCCTAAAAGATGTTTCCTAACAAATATAACAAATTTTCAGAAATAAAATAAGAGTATCGGAAAATCAACTTCTAATATCAATTTCTAAATTGTGCATTTTTCCCTGAAACTATTTTGAAGGGTTCAAATCATAACCTACAACTTTTTCAAGACGCTAAATCGATAAGAAAATGTATCATGTTTACGAATATTCACATTCCCATTTTGTATTGGCAAAATTGTGTGAAGCTTTGTATGGAACAGCTAATGATGCAAAATGGCACCCTTTAACACTGTAAATGCATGGAAAGTTTTATCCTATTAAAAAAATACAAATAAAAGTCGATTTACGAAAACGTAGGGAAATAATAATATGTTAAAATACATTTTCTAACGAATAAAATCTTTAATCTTTAATCTTTTTATTTTCTAATTAATTTGAGCTACCCTAATCAGATATCATATCCTCGGCTGCTTTACTATTTAAAACAGGTTATGTATTTTAATTATTTTTTTTTATTTTTCTTTCTATTCGAATAAAAAAAAATCATTCTTATAAGAGTGAACGAATATGAACCACCCTAGGTCATCTAAGACCACCCTAGTTGCCATAACAACCAGGTTCGACCACGTTTGTCCACAAACCAATTTTTCCTGCATTTGAGCTCACAATGCTCAGTTTTGATACTGATTAATGCGACATTCATGTAAATTTTCTCATAGAGCATGGTACAAAATCTCATAAAATGACCATTTTTAAATCGCTGTAACATGGGTTTAAGAAAAACCCTTTTGAGATGTTATATTCATATTAAAGAAGAAGTTTTGAGCTTTCAGATGCACCGCAGAGCGTATTTTTTTGTGTCCCCCTCAAAAAGATACAAACATTTGAAAAAGGCCTATTAAAAACTTTAAAAACGCTGTAACTTTTTACCAAAATGACCTAGCGACTTCGTTGACATTCCAAAAGACGCGTATTTTTATGCTCTAAATATGTCTTGAAGACACCAAAATTGCCAAAAATAATACAAAAAAGATACGTAATAAAAACACTTTTTTGATGGGCCACCCTACTGCTTTTAATATAAAATGCTGTAGAATGATCAGATTAAGAGATAGAGATTTGGTGTCTTCGACAAAGTTGTTTGAAATGGCTAGTACTACAATACTGTTGAAGAAAGTACACCTCTATCTCATCTAGAAGCGAAGATAGTTTTTGAAAATATTAGAAATTGTTGGACCACCCTAATATCGTTTTGACCAAAAGATGTAGAATTTTATTCTTAACAAATGCTTCTTAGACACCGAAGCTCGAAAATGCATCCCAGAAGCGGAAATAAATTATTCCTGCTAAATTTTCGTTTCCGACCACTGTGCATTCTACGACCAAATTTAGGGAAAGCATTTGAGCATACCTTTAAAAATCATTTTTTTGAATGTAGCAATTCAAAGTTGAATTTTAGAGAAAAGTGGGGGGCACTTTTAGAGTTCTAAAAAAACAAACATTTTTATTTTTGACAGGTCAATTTTGACTTAAGGGTCAAAAGTTATAAAAATCTTAGGGTAAAAAAGGTGCAAATTTAATACTGAAATATCCCGAAATATATGGAGCAAATGACCCCTATGGTTGAAGTTCTCGTAATAAAATCAACAACATCCCGAAAAAGCACAGGTCAATTTTCTCCGATAAAATATTTTGAAGCGAACATATTTGTATTCAGGTACCGTAAACTGGGGTGACTTTGATAGCCGGGGTGACTTTGATAGGTTTTTCCGCAAAATGAAGAGTACAATTAAAATACGTAAGGAATGGTTTAGAAACATACTGACCGTGGTAGAGAAGTGTTCAAAGTACCTTAAGAAGAACTTTTCATTAAATTTTGACAAGTTTAAAAAGTTAGTTAACTATAGTTAAGAAAATGTTGATGAAAGTCATTATTCTAAACTTCTCAAAGTGTCATGATTTTCTCAATGAACATGATTTTTAATCGGAAAACGGAATGAATTTTCGGATTCTTTGGGTAATTTTCTACTAGGAGAAGATCAAAAAAGTTTGTCTCTAAATTTATAGGCAATTTCAGTTGAACAAATTTCATGTAAAATGTGAAAACTTGTGATTCGTGCTTCGAATTCAGTATAAAATGCAATATAAATCGATAATTTTATAAACAAAACCAGTTTTAACAAATTTCAGGCAAAATTCCGACTTTTAACAATTTTACCTAAATTTTATATGTATTTTGCTTTAAAGCTTATACACTTAGTTAACTAAATATAAACATTGATTTTTTTTTTCTTAAAAACTATATCAGCTACTTTAGTGATGGTACATTTAACGTACAAATGAAGTTTGAACATCTTAAATATGATTTTAACAAGAAAAACTATGGCTATCAAAGACACCCCGGAATTCAAACTAAGATTTTTTAACTCAACTATTTTTCTAAACATTATTGAAAAAACTTTTTTTTCCGAAATAGTGCATGGACTTTGTGTGGTCTACCCCAGTACATGTTTTAAAAATAATAATCTTGAGAAAAACCTTACCTGTTGGAAAATATTCTAAAAACAAATTGAAATCCTATCAAAGTCACCCCGGTTTACGGTAGGTGAAAAATAACATTCTACGTATAAATCAACATTGTATAAATCTTCACCTACAGTAAATTCTTTTAAAAATGTCAATAACATGCAGCTAAATACCGAACCCATAAATACAGATTTGACAAATTAAATCGTGATTTCCTGATTTATAAGCAATTAAACAATTTGCAGTGTCATCCTCGCTGGCAAAAGCTTTTAAGCGACATTAAAGTGTCCATTTTAAAAGCTCAAGATTTGCTCTAATTAGGGAAATGTTTCGCATCCTCTCGCGATAACCAAAAGCCATTAAGATAAGTCCGAAACGTGATGCCTTGAGGCGCCTTGTTAAGACAAATTTCGAGTCTTTTGCATTAATTTTGCGATCAAGCAGCGCAAAGTGACTTATGGCCTGAGAAAAAGTGTCCTTTTTCGAGTCGGGGTGCATTAAGATTAAATTAAAACACATCCATTAATCTAATCCCATGCTGATTGCTCACATTAATGCCTCGTAAATCACTCTGCTGGGAGGATGACCCATTTTTTGCGCCCCTTCCCGATTAGTCATAATTTGCGGCCAACTTGGCAAAAAAAAATGCTAATGACATTTGCGATCGCGAAAAAAAAACTGTCAAACACGACCAACCGCGCGCGTAATGTCTATGCAAATAGTTCCAAAAAAAGGAGACTCGTCGCGCCGGTAGTTGAAAGCCGCACCGAAAATGTGTATTCCAAATTGATGAGAATTTTAATTCTAGGCTCATTTCGCACGGTTTGAATATGCTAAATAGAAGCCTCCTACCCACCCCTGAAAGCAGTCTTTAGCTAACGGTTCAGCCGCTGACCGGGTTTTTTTCGCACCTCCTAAAATTTGCAGTACTTTGTTTTATTGCGGACATTGACTTGGACCAAATCGATGCCGATATGCCATCTTGTTGCATGATGATTTTGGTTCAAATATAATTTGTCGTTTTATTGTTGCAAAGCTTTCTACATTGTTAAGCTCCAAAAATCACCAATCGAAATACATTTCCCCTCAGACAAACAGACGTCACTCAAGGAGCCACTACACTACCGCAAACAAACTCGCACTTTTTCGTGTTTGACAGTTTGCCAAACTCGCAAACAAGGCAAAATGTATGCAGGCTGACGTTTGTACAAACATATCCAGACAACAAACAAAGCAGGCTGTTTGTTTGTTTGTTTGCCGTAGTGTAATAGCTCCTTCACTCCCACACAAACACACTCACTAGAGCCATCTAGTGGTGAAAGCACGCGTCACTTGAACTGACAAACAACTGTCAAACGCCAAGATTGCCTGCCTGTGTGGATCAATCAAACCGCGCACTGGACTCACAATCCAGAGGTCGCTGGTTCGAATCCCGAGGCAGACGCAAAAAATTCTAAGTGTAAATATAGGTATTCGGTGCCCTCTCCCCGTGCCATACCTTCACACTTAGGAGACCCGGGAGGCAGAGTCTTGTCGCAAAAAGAACGATACACGCCTGTGGATCCGTTGACGAAACCGCAAGGTTTAAGAGGGCCACATTATAAGGTGTTACGTCGATTCCGTTATGTAGATTAGATAAGGTAAGGCGAGATTTTCCAGCTGTCAAAATAGGTGCTAACTATTTGTCAGCAAAGTGAAAGTTGCCCGGAAAATGGTCCAATTTTCACTTTTCTGAAAATCTCCATATAAAATCCGGGTTTCGTGCTAACTAACTTTTTTGACAGCTGGAAAACCCGCCTTACCTTACTAATCTACATACCTTGGTCAAACGCGGGTGAACGAACTGTGGTGAATTCAAATTTGCTGAGGTGAGTTTCCGAACTTTCAAAATGACCGTTAAACTGTTGATTGATGGATTTAAAACAACATCAAAGTCTGTTTAACTTTCATATAATCATGAAAAATTTAACTTTTTAAATTCACTTTTCCAAGAAATCCTAAAAATGTTAACAAGATGGCACAACGGTGTCAAAATTCTCCGCAAAAAAAACGCTTATTTGCTAACTGTAAACAAAGAATCTGCTTGAATTCGCAAAAAGTGGTCTTGTTTACCGAGCAATCTCACAGCACGCAATAATTAATAATCTGATGATGAACGAATTGCCTGAAAGCCTAATGATTTCAAGCATTTGTTGTTTTTTTGCCCATAAAATCAGACGAAAGTTGAACAGATTGAGTCAGCCCCATCTTTACGACCGCAGGCACTTAGTCACACGATTAGTCTTTTACGATGTCTTAATTTTATGTTTTTTTAGATTTGACAAAAAGTGGCGTGCGCGTTCAAAATTTATTAGTGAAAAAAAGTCGCATTTTTTTTTTTTTCGTTAAAGTCTTGTTTTGCCGGTGGAGTCGTAAATATTTTTATTAATATGTGAGAATTGATCTTCTTTAAGCGATGACCTTAGCTGAACGCGTTGTTTTAACATTACGGCGTCGAATAAAATTCACTGAGCGCCATTTGCATAATCTGCGAATTTATATTTATGGACGCAAAGTTTGGCAAATAATTGGATTTGTGAAATGTATGACTGATTTTTTTTTCGAAATTTTCCATCGAAATCAGAATTAATTCAGCAAAAAAGTGGCACTCTTTCCTGACCATCTCAACTTGTGCAGTCCCTTACAGCAAAAAGCTTACAAGTCTGCAACCCAGTTGCAGTTTGCAGTCCCCCATGCCGGGGGTGTGGAGCTGTGAAAAGGCAATAAAAAGAAATGAAACTGAAACTGACGTTTTTCGATTTTTATTGCCTTTTGTGGAGGTGCATCGGCAGCGGCCGCTGCTGATTTAGTTGCGCCCCCATAGCGTGAAGTTGATGATGGTTTCTTGTACTAAATACGTGGCACGCGACGGTTGCGCAGAAATTGGGTTTGCGAAGTTTGCAGGAGAGAAACATTATTTCCTTAAAGGTGCTTGCAAAAACTCGAGTCGATACAGTTAATAATAAAATAATTTCGTCTTTTTTATGAAAATTAAGTAAGGAAAATAAATATTTGAAGATTTAAAGATTTGAAGATTTGAAGATTTGAAAATTTGAAGATTTGAAGATTTGAAGATTTGAAGATTTGAAGATTTGAAGATTTGAAGATTTGAAGATTTGAAGATTTGAAGATGTAAAGATTCAAAAATTGGCACAGTTCCGAAGAATGGAATATTTAGGAATTGACCCTTGATTGATTAGTTAAAAAAAAGTTGAATTAATTTTCTGGGAACAATGGTCTAGAGATCGTGAGACAAATTTTCTCATAAATAAATTATCTGCTCTGCATCATAAATTAACCAAATCAAGAATCAAGAAAATAACCAAATTTTAATATTTACACCCTTTTAATTGGCTCAATTAAACGTGTCCTTTTACCTCATTAATTTTCCACACTATGGCTAATTGACATTTCGAGTGTGGTTATGACAGCTGTAATTGATCGCTGTCAACGTATCATCGCATTTCAGAATTAAACTGCTTTTGATCCAAAAAGAATAAAAATCAACCAACTCATGCTCCACCTCCTTCATTCCGTCAGATCCCGCCTTTAGGAGGACGGAAAGGATTGACATTTTAATGGCACTCTTCGAATTAAAATTCAATTAAACCCCCAATAAATACCATAATGCCACTCGTATTGATTCCTTCGCTGGCCTGCCGGCCAAGCGTTAAATTATCCGAATAAGTGCACGTTCGGTAATGGGCAAATAACACTTTATCATGTACTGCATCCTCCGGTTCATTTTTTTTTCTGTCGAAAATCGAGAGTACGGAGAGCAAGTAAGTTGCACGGCAACTTAAAATTGCCCCCGGGTAGGCAATTTGAATTTACTAAAGTGTCCCGTCCCATCCAAACCGGTGTTTTATCTTGTGTTAAGGGGCTTGTAACATGAAGGATCGACTTAAGTTGGTGCTAAAATTAACTTGTTCGAGGTGTATTTTTAAATCGATTTGAAATTAAAATTAATTTCTGAAAAATTTTAACAGTCTTTTAACCATCAATATCAATTTAACGTTTCCCCTTAAAAATAAAACAAAGGTTTCGCTTCCACCCTAGCCGTAGCCACCGTAGAAGAAATAAAACTTGTTCCCTCCTCTCCTCTCAGTCCCCACCAAACCCGATCGGATTCGATCCTACAGAGTAAGTCCGCTCCTCGAAACTAGTTTTAAGTCGTCCTTGACCATCAAAATCCAAACTCCGAGGCCGTTTGCACCCAGGCTTAAGGTGAAGGTATCGTCTCCTCCTTTTTTTTCATTTCCAGTGTGCACTATATTTAGCCAACGCCGAAGTCAACCCGCAGAAAACGGGGGGCTCATCTCGACGAGAAGCGACACTTTTTTCCCGAGGGTTCGTCGCTTGGTCCGCCGAAGGCGGGCGCAAGTCTCCGGTGCCGTTTATTGACTGTCAAAATTTAATCCTGGGTTTTGTGTGAAACAGAGTCGTTTGACAGTCGGGTCATTTGAATTTGTTGACGTTTGCTTTTTTGAATAAAATCGAGTTTGAATTTTTAAATTTAAAAAAACGAACGTAAATTCAAGAAAAGGACAAAAAATCATTTTAGGTGAACAACCCGAATCCAAATTTTATCGCCCCTTGTGAACTGTATTTGATTTAAGAGCACTCAATAAAGATGTGACTGCACCAGTGCAGTGGATGGATGCAGCCAAGTTTTTGAGAGTGGAGTGGACGTCGAGTTTAAATATTTGAGGACATTACCGAAAATATTTTCGCGAATAACAATCATTAGTGGTGACGGCATCTGGTGCGGTTTGCATTTAGCTGGAATGGCTTTATTATCGGGATGCATTTGTTTGAAATTTAAATTAGAATTTGTGGAAAATAATTTTGGGCAATTCTCCGCCAACTCACACGAAATCGGAAAAAGTTGCCCTCACTTGCCCTAGGGGTAACTTTTGTCTCTGATCACGAATCTAAGCTAAATTTTTCGATATCTCGTGACTATTTTTGAACATTCGAAAAAATACTTGTTTTGCAGTAATCCGCAGTAAAATTGGACGCCCGATTTGATGGCATACTCAGAATTCCAAAAATCGTATTTATCATCGAAAAAAAAATACAAAAATAGTTTCAAAATAAGCTGTTGTTTTTCGTTACTCGACAGTAAAAAGTTCTGAGACATGTCATTTTATGGGAAATTTAATGTTCATTGCAAATTTGCAACTACCCAGCAGGGTTCATTTAGAACAAAAATTTTCATTCAAAATTTAGTGTTTTTTCATATCAAAATTTTAGTAACAACTTTGTTGAACATTTTTACACTCTAAAAAATAACCCTGTTACAAAAAAAAACACAAAATTTGAAAATTAAAAAAATTGTTCAGAATGAGAAAACGAAGGAAATTTTTTTTTACACTCTGAAAAATAACCCTGTAATTTTACAAAAAACACAAAATTTTAAAGTAAAAAGTTGTTCTGAATGAGAAAATGAAGAAAATGAGGAAAAAAATATAAATTTTCCCTTAAAATGACACTCTAAATTATTTTTTACAGTTCACTAACAAAAAACAGTACAGTTTTTAAAACTTTTTTTGCGTTTTTTTTTCAATGAAAAATACGTTTTTTCGAAATTTACAAATCAAACCATCCACATTAACGACCCCCGGGTCTTTTGTGGTCTCTATTGCAAGTTTCTGCTCGAACCTAGGAGTCCGAAGGCTTGAATGGGGAGAGCACCCAAACCTCTTTCTACTCCAAGGAACCTTCCACCCCAGTGTTTGAACTGACGACCTTTGGATTGCGAGTCCAACCGCCGCCAGCGATTCCACCGGAGTAGGCTTGGTTTGGTGTGTTGTTTGTACTTATGGCATGGAGACGACTCCTACACCTAGAATGACTTAACGACCTAACAACCAAGGCCGGGTCCGACATTTTACTTCCTCATCCGATGGAAGGTTGGAGCAGATGGGAATCGAACCCAGAATCATCCGCTTACAAAGCGGAAAGCGTAACCATTCGGCCACGCACTGCTGTATAATTTACAATTATACATAAAAGTTCCTTTGACACCAAATTTCCATGTCATCACCATTTGAGGCTGCAAATTATTGAAAAATACTTTTCTAGTATGTTCAAAAATGGAAGGGGTCGCACCGCCCCTCCGTCACGTACTATCGAAAAATGGAGCTAGGGTTCGTGATCCGGGACAAAAATTATCCCTTACGAAAAAGTTTCACGCAAATTGAAGAGGGTTCGGGGCAACTGGTGTGTGAGTTGATGGAGAATCAGCCACAAGCGAATATTAATTTTCTGATAAAACTATTTAAGGAAAGGTTGATTGGAGAAATGAAAAAAAAGCAAAAAAATAATACCGTATGTTGGAACACTAGAGACGTTAGGGTTCCAACAAATACTGATTCACAAATAAAATATTTTGGGAGAATTCGAAAAAAAAGATCATTTTTGTATTTCTCGTATTTTTTTAAGGAACTGGTCATGTTTGAAAGAAAAACAACAGACAAAAATATCACTTTTTTTGTATTCTTTATAATACACACTTAATTTTTTTTAACGAATTCGGTAGTTAAAAAAATTGGTAAAGTTTAGATCGGGAAACTCGATGCCAACATTTCAAAAAGCATCATGTACACAACATCCTTTTTGAGAAAAACGCATCTAAATGTTGAGCATCCATTTTCAATTCCCATTTTAATATAAAAGCAAAATAAGATGTTCTAATGATAACAAACGATGAAAAACGTTGCTTTTATTGATACTTGATCATCCAAATTCAATAAAACATTATTTCCATAATTTTATTTGAGAAAAACAAACATAACTTCTTTTGAAATCACCAACGTCTATATCACCCTGCTGTCATTGAGGGGGACGCTTCGTTTTTCTTCGCCGAATGTACATGGCGCTTTTTTCATGATGCTTTTTTTTTCGTCACGAGGTTCATGTAGTCTTTTATTTGACAGGTTGACAGGGCTATATAAACAGGAACTGCTGATGGCAGAGATTTTGTTTATGTTACTTTATTTAAAATCTTGATTAAACAGACTTTACTGAAGTAACTTTTGCTCATTTTTGGTGGAGAGGTAGCTTATTAGGAGTACTTTCTGAATATGCAATAACCCAGAAAGTGTCAAAATGTACATGATGCCTTTTGAAATGTTACCGTCGAACTATCCGTCAAAATGACCGAAATTCTACCGAATTTCGGTTGTGCGATGAACAATAATGAACTTCGTTACCGGATTTCGGGAAGTTTTTACCGAATTAGGTAATTTTCAGTTTACCCAACTATTCTGCAGTTGAAAATTCGGTAAACTTTACCGAATTTTCAATTTTACTTTAAATCTAAGTGTCGGCGGCTGGTTCAAAAATATCACTGAAATAGAAAGGTTTGAAATATATTTTTTAAAGAGCTGTTCATGTTTTTCATAGAACAAATATATTGTTTTTTTTTTTGAAAATATATGATACCGTCATAACTTCAAAATGTGGAATAACCTTCAAATTTGACTTTTAAGCATAAAAATCTAAAATTCTCATAAAAGTAGCGTGTATTTTTCTTCCAGTGTTTTTTTTTAGAAAGCCCACCAATTTCCACTTTTTGATCCGTTACAATGGGTTCGAGATAAAGCAATATTTAAATTACGCAATATAAAAATATTTAAATAACTTAAGGAGGTGCAAACAAACAGACTCGCACTTTTTGTGTTTGACAGTTTGCGGCAAACTCGCAAACAAAGCCAAATGTATTCAGGCTGACGTTTCTGTAAACAAATGCAGGCAAATTGCCAAACTGTCAAAAAGTTTGTTTGCGAGTTTGTTTGTTTGTTTGTCATAGTCTAATATGTCCTTTACGCCATTCTCAAATACCATTCTCAAGTGCGAGTGGCTCCATATACACAAAAGTGGCTTATATGACACAGGAAAATATGTTTATTTTTTGCCCCATTCAAATTTAGAATTCAGAAAGGAGCCAACCACATACGTGGATTAAGTTCATATTAAATTCCTTAAAAATTTCTTAGGGATCTTATTTTGAATGAGAGTGAGTTGCAAGATTATTAATAAAATATGCTTTTTCTTCAGCTTAAAGATAAAAAAAAATGCAAATTCATGTGAACGTTCTCGTATAATCCAAAAGATCTTAACCGACAGTGCGATCATAAAAAAATGGACCCAATCTCACAAGTAACAACAAAAAAATGCACTGATCGGAAAGCCTCCATTAATCCTATTAAATTCTGCAAGTCAGTCAACATCAATTCTCCGATAGCCGGTACGATGTGTTGTGTTCTGCATCCGATGCACGGCTATAAATTCCAGTCTAACGATCATTTTCTCACTCCCACGCCCGGGTTGATCGGACATTGATAGCTTCAAAATTTCCAGTGACACTTTGGCTCTGCCAAATCCACGCAACCTTGGGAGGATGTCATGTTAATCAAAATTGAGTCGGCCACACCCGAAGTCGGGATCATTTGGAAATGATAATCGAGCCAATAAAAAGGAGGGGAACTTTAAAAAATGGTTTGTTCTCACACAAAAGAGGGGTGATCGGTTCTGGTTTTAATCAATTTCACCACCATCAATCAAACTTCGTCCAGACAAAGACGCCAATTGTTGCACGTTTTTAATTATAAGTCGATCGTCCTTTCGCGAGGTCGCGATCCTCGACCAGACAACCCTAAATAAAGCAAAACTTTGAAAAAGTGGTTCACCAGTTTCAGAGTGTGGAATTCAACGCAAATATGGACCACACCTGTTTCGATGGAGTAACGTAATAACCCTGAGTGTGGAGTTCAACGCAGGCAAAAAAGAATCACCTGTCAGGAACCGGCCTTGTTCCGTGACAGCAGCCCAGCTCGCCCAGACCGAATGTAGAACTTTTGCTAATGGGTGAGTCCCACAGCCAGGAAGGTGCCATGAAAAATCGCGAATGTTAATTGGAGCAACTTTTAAGGCTGAAGTACCCCGTCAGATAAGAGTTGAGCGGGGGGAAAAAAAGGAAACATTCCCGATCGCCAACGTAGGGGTTAATCGATTTCGAGACCCCTGAAGTACAGTGCAACCTTGGTGGTTTGACAGTTAGTTGTTGTCACCATTGTTATTGTTTGTTGAGATCTTTATTTGAAATTGCATTTGAGCAAACTAGAGAAAGTAACGTAATTAATATGACGAATCATTAGAAAAGTGTCGTAGAAAGAAGGTTTCACTGTACTCAAAGATTTTGTTTAAAATGAAAAGTGCAAAATCGTAACTCACACTACCCATGTCAATGGAGTGGAGAATGCATTGCATGCATGTTTTGACTCACTCACTAAATGAAGCCCAAGGACGCTGGGCACGATTTACGGGCACGTGGGTTCAAAAATCCCTGATTCCCAGACCCGCGATTGTTATGCAACGTTTCGGGAGACCGGAACAATTCTTCTGCTAGATCGACGCGTAAATGTCAACTGTGTAATATAATATCGGGATGGAGTTGATTTTTTATCCTCGCGATTTTGATACGAAATCGGGAATGGTCACGCGAACCTCAAAATGTATTGGTTGACATTTAAGATGAAACATTATGACAGCGGCAAATTATTGTCCAATAAAACAAAACAGCGTCCTTGGCTAGATTTTATTCGATACCGACTTTGAGGAGCATGGTCCAGTCGACACAAAGAGATTGGACATTGCAAAAAAAAAGAGATTGAAAATATTTTTTCTTGGGGAGAAAAGAACATAAAGAGGTCGATTACGGGAATCGAACTCAAGACCTTTGGCTTAGTAACGATATTCTTTTACAGTATCGGCTGACTAGATTGGAATTTGAAGGTGGATATTAACCGTTTGAATGAATGACAACTCTTTTTGTATTTTATTACCGTTATTTTCTCTAAATTTAATTTCTTGTTCGAAAAACATCCGTGAGAATCTATATATATAAAAAAAATCGACGGTTCGAGGTCCTCTTTGTTGTGTTGGGTTCGTAAAAGTCCAAGAACCTTCCTTACGCCAAAAAGTTACAACTTTGACCACTCTGGAACCGATTCCGGAAAATCTGCAGATTGTATGGGAAAAGTTACGTAAACTCAAATTTTGATCATAGGAGGCTGAATAAGCAAACAAGTTAAAAACGTCAACAAACGAAAAAAAGGCAGAACGAAGTTTGTCGGGTAAGGCTTGTGACATATAAAATTAGACGATTAGAGCCAAAAATGAGCTGCATTAAGAAGATCATGCCTTTTTGTGCACTATAGCAAAGAGATACCGCAAAAAAAGGTAATTTTCAATTTGAAAGTATTTTGTTCTCAACCCGCATTAACGGGTTCCCCCCTTCCAAATTGAGCGGAACCGGTCCAGATTAATCCCACGTCCTGCCCTAATTAGCACCAAAGTCCCGAAATGTCAACAAAGTGTTCCTTTATCGCAGCATGATTCCGTTTACCTTCCACATGTCGACGATGTCGTGCTAACTTGTCGTACGTGCATTTTGGGTCAAATTGAGTTAAGAACGCCATTTTGTGCAGCTCACAATGCCTCATCTTTTGACCTTCACAGATCCCCAAAATTCGATTTCAATCCTGAGATATTCAATGAAAACCAAAAAAGCTCCGAAAATTTTTGTCACTCTACATATAAAAGAAGTTTCAATCCTGTCGTGCTATCTTGTCTCTCCCTGAAAATTGATGTAAGTGCGACAAAGGGCTAAGGGATTTCAGGTCAGGATGCGTTTGACGCACGTACAAGTTAGACTACCGTAAACATTTTTAATTATAACTCGGGACTCCAGCAACAAACTTCAACCAAACTTCAGGACAATGCACAGAATGGTCAGCCAAACAAAACGTGTTTGTTATTGTTTACATTGCGTGTTTTTGTTTTTGTTTATTCAAGGTCAAACATTAAAACGCGTTTTTCTCGGAACGTCAAAATGGCGGGTGCGACATGATAGCACGACGACGGCGACAATGTGAGAACCCACGGTAAATCATATCGGCAGTAAGTCCTTTCCAATGACGACGACCTGCAGCTGCATGGAGACAGATTCCTTTCCATCGGCCACACAACAAAAAAGCCGTTCCTCACGATATCGACACGCTCTGAACTTTGGCGGAACAAAGTGGCTGTACCCCCTCTTTGCGGCGACGACGAAAACAACTTCTGATAATACGGAACTCCGGAATCCCTTCTAGACAGCGATAAAGACTCTGGAATAAAAACAAAGGTAATACGGGAGGCCAGTGATCCACGAAGAACTCGACACCACGCCGTGAAGTTGTTTGCCAAAATGGAAATGCCACAGACAAAAGAACGTAGGTTATCACACCTCAACAGAGCCATCTAGATGTGAACGCTTGTGTTCAATCTCAAGCAACTGTCAAACGCGCGTGAATGAAGGGTGGTGAGTTCAAACTTTCTGTGGTGAATTTCGGCACGTTCAAATTCGCCGTTATTTTTTCAAATAAATTTCTGTTTGTCTGTTGCACTACCAGCTGAAACTCTTCCAGAAGGGTAGGTGTCCTAAGGGGAGAAGCTGCGACGATCTGGCGCATATTTCAAAACATGTTCCCCCTATCGCGGGAACCTGTTGGATTGTTGACATTTCGAGCCCAGGCGCTTCCCGACCAGAACGATTCTACTGGGTCCGCTCTTAGAACAGAATGTTGAACTGGTTTTGACGCCAAAGTCGCTCAATCGTGGTGGTCAGAAACGCATCCGAGCGTTCCGATTTCAGCCCTCTTCCCAGGATGTTATTTTTCAGGAGTTTTTATTCCAATTTTGTGGCGGCTCGTGATATCTGAGCAGAGACAGGTCTGAAATCAAGTGTGAGTCTTACTTTGGACTTAGTGGAACGGAACGATCCCTGAGGTAGCCAAAAAAATATATAACGACCGGGATTAGGGGAGCAAGTTTGCAACCGACCGCTTCGTTAAGCCGTCCGAAAATGCACCTTGAGTGCATCGCGTTTAGCAAAAGTGATAAAAAAGCAATTAAATGCGATCGAGATCTTTATGCATTTGCTATAAAACTAATAAGGCTGATTTTGCGAGCCTTTTTTATTTCGTTGTGTGATGGACGATGACCGATACTCCAAACCAAGTTAGACTTTGAGTGAAAAAGTAAAAAATCGAGACAAAAAGATGGATGTCAATAAGATTTGCTATGCAATTTCTCAAAATATTGCTAATCGACTTTTCTTTGTAAGGCAGAGAATATAAAAAAACGCATCATCACTGATCGATTTGATGTCTTCGACAAAGTTGTGAGTATTCATTAGGAATTTGCATAATAAGGCTTTCTAGGCCCAGTGAAAAAATATAATTTAACTCAAAAATGACGAACTTTTCATCTCAGTGTTCTGATGAAAACAATGATCGAGCTCGAGCTGTCACAGTCGCTGCGAAATATGTTGGCTGACATATCGAGCGGTCAGTCCAACAAACCAGCTAGAAGTCGCATGACAAAAAAAAACTTTTGCTAGAAAGAGAAAGCAGATCTGATGCAAACAAACCCGTAGATGCTATGTAAACATTCTTTGGATGTGTTTCTGACTAGAAAGCGTTACAATAAATCTCACATTAAAATACCCTTTTACCCACAAAACGCAAAGTTATTATTATTATTATTTGGAGTACGCAACTTTTAAGCATTATGTTAGGGTGGTGCAACTTTTCAAAACAGAAATATAATTCGAGAATTATTCTGATTTTTTTAAAAAATGCTATCAACATTAAACATAACTCAATCTGCAGTAAAAAAATGTTATTGTTATCCATAAAAAAAATTGCATAAAAATATCTTTAATTTATTTTTTACTGGTTATAACTTAAAATTAATATATTAACATTGAAAAAAATAAAAATGAGCAAAGGTCTATTTCGCATTTAATATATACAGTTTTTCTGCATGACTGCACGAAATAAAGCAATTTTAATTTCCGAAAATTGCTTTTAGACGTGTTCAACATAGCTTCAAGATCAATTCTGTATCCTGAAATTTGATTACATTCTATTCCCCAAGTCCAGAAAACGATTTTTTTGAATCTGTACAGGCCAAATGTCAAGCATGAAAATGTGCAAAAAATGGCACAGAAATTGTTAAGAATTAAAGGTTTTACTTAGATTTAATCAGTTTGAATTCAAGCAATGGTCTTTTTGGGAAGCTGCACAAAATTAAATAATACACTCTTAGTTGTTCAAAATCGCCTGTATTCTGTCACTATAACATTAAAAAAAACTAATTAAATATTTTTAACTCTCCCAGAACCCACCCCGCATCTAGAGGGTTTTTTGTAACAAAAGTAGTTCATAATTACCTCCAAACACACAAAAAAACAACAACAAAAATGAACAGTAGAGGGTTAAGTTATAATTCATAATGCTTAAAACTAACATAATTCAAAATGCAAATACGATTATAGTGACACGTGCTAATCGTACAAACGCCTACTTTTATAGACAGTGAAAGCTTGAAACACAGACAAACAGACATAAACCGTTAAACATTTCTATCAAAAAATCATCAATCATTCCCCACTAGAGCCATCTAGTTGTGAACGCACGCACTGCAATCATCTGTCAAACACGTGTAAGTGTGCTGTGGTGTGCCCAAATTTTCCTTGGTGAGTTTCAAATCATTCTAATCGAGGGTTTAATTGATTATTGATGGCTTTGAAAGGAGATATCAAATATTTTTTCTGAATTGCTAATAAATCATACTTTGTGTGTATTTACAAAATTTACCTTTAAATTTTGAAATTTCTCACGACCTTTTCAAATCACACTCAACACTTATGCTCGTCATCCGCCGCATAATGCGTGATTGAATGCATTTCCATTGACAGCCACACGCGCACGCACGTGTATGCGTTTATCTAATCTGAATTTTGATTGTTCCTTCCCCTTGAAATATGCTGCCCTTAAGCCGGTGACAATTAAATTTGTGATTTCTTTTCGTGTCGCTTCGGGATGTTTGTTTTTTATACTGTTGTCGAACAATTTAATCACCGGCCCGTGTGCGCTACCGGCAATACCTTTTCCCTTTCATTTCACCATGACCGTGACGGTGACTGTCAATCATAACGATGAATCCACGTGGACCTCCTGAGGAGTGGATTTGAGTGCAGTTTTGACAGCTTTCAGTTTACTGCGATGACAGATTCCAATTTGGACGTTCAGCGTGAGGTTTTGACACTGACGTTAAATTTAGTTAAACTAAACCTTTTTCACAGTGTAACGTCTCCAACACGCCCAAATTCGGAAGGAAAATTCAAATTTGATCCGTCACCGCGTGTTAGTCATGAGTTCGGTGAAATTTGTTCAATTGTGGCTTGTTCAAACGGCGGCGCCGAAAGGTTACTTGGATCACGAGGCGTTTCTCACGAAGTGTCAAACTTTGTACGTAGGAAAGCGTGGTGTGATGGCCTACTGTGGTTGCGTGTTGAGTAACGCGTCTGGTAATTAGTCTTAAACTGGGTCGTCTAAGTAATTGACACCTGGAATCGTGGCATAAAATTGGGAATTTGTGACACATTTTGATCAGTTTTTTTGTTTTTGTAGAGAAAACTCAAGCAATCTAAAATATAACAATCAATTTGAAATCAGTGAAAACTCACCACGACATTGTTGAATTCACCACAGTGTTTACACGCGTTTGACAGTTGTTGGCAACTGTGATTGAACTAACGGTAAAATTATTTTAAATCGGAATGTTTAGTTTCCGATATGGAAGAGTAATTTATTTGACACCTTCTAGCCAATAAAATTTCGTTATTTACGACTATTTCTTCCAATATTTACATAGAAAATGTCACGAAAGTTCGCAACACGATATGACCCCTTGGATGTTCAACCCACCTACAGACCAACGTCAAAGAAAATTTTCGCGTCCAAATTTCCTGTTTGAACTCGCCTCTCAACACCACTTTCATATGATCTCATCCCAGAATCAACCCCGAATCCGACTGGACAACTTTGCGAACTGATTACCATACGAATGGCCCCTGGAACCCCGGCTTTATCGATGGCAAGTTCTGTCCGTCCACGAAGCTTCAGGAATTTCGAACCAAATATCCAACTCTTCGACTCTTCGGGAAAGGTCTCCCAAACTGGTATTCCACCCTGTTCATAGCAAAAGTGAGTTTTTGGGCGTTATCAATTTTGGCAAGTTTTTTTTTAATTTGAATTTTTTGTTGACTTTGAACGAGTGAGTGACCGCTTCCTGTAGGATTCATTCGAGCTCGGCCTCCAACGATAGATCTTCGTCAGCGAGATACTGTTATCTTTCGAGGGAGGTTGATGCCAAATTTGGCGGCAAAACAGGTTACGGCAACTCTATTTTGATAAGTGGACCTTGCGAAAATGTTGTCGGAAACCAGTTCTGCTTAGGAAAGCAGATCACCCTAATCAATCAAGTAGATAGCTCTGAGATGAACAACAAACCGAACTAGATCACACACCCCTTTTTTCTGTACCTAATCACCTAGAATCACGCGAAAGATCGCTTCCACTTTATGAGCTTCATAAACAGTCACTAATTTGAATAAATCCTGCATAAATGCCTATCTTTTGCCCATTAGTTCAATTCCCACTCTTCCAGGTTGAACGTTGACAGGTAAACAAACTGTCCAAGAACGTGGCGTCGGAGGTGGTTTCGGATTTCACCCAGCGATTACATTGTGTTCTGTGGGACAAGATCTGCAAGATGTGTGCGAAGGTGGTGAATAGTGATTGTGATAGATGTTATTTTAACGCTAATTGAGAGTAATTGAATGAGACGGGTTGTAAATTTTCGAGCGAATAAAGAATGATGAATCTTTTCCAGTTTTCTTCTGTTGTCCAATCTTGTCTCAATTTTGTCTCAATTTTGTCTCAATTTGTCTCAATTTTGTCTTAATTTTGTCTCAATTTGTTTCAATTTGTCTCAATTTGTCTCAATTTGTCTCAATTTTGTCTCAATTTTGTCTCAATTTTGTCTCAATTTTGTCTCAATTTTGTCTCAATTTTGTCTCAATTTTGTCCTAATTTTGTCCTAATTTTGTCTCAATTTTGTCTCAATTTTGTCTCAATTTGGTCTCAATTTTGTCTCAATTTTGTCTCAATTTTGTCTCAATTTTGTCTCAATTTTGTCTCAATTTTGTCTCAATTTTGTCTCAATTTTGTCTCAAATTTGTCTCAATTTTGTCTCAATTTTGTCTCAATTTTGTCTCAATTTTGTCTCAATTTTGTCTCAATTTTGTCTCCATTTTGTCTCAATTTTGTCTCAATTTTGTCTCAATTTTGTCTCAATTTTGTCTCAAATTTGTCTCAAATTTGTCTCAATTTTGTCTCAATTTTGTCTCAATTTTGTCTCAATTTTGTTTCAAATTTGTCTCAATTTTGTCTCAATTTTGTCTCAATTTTGTCTCAATTTTGTCAATTTTGTCAATTTTGTCAATTTTGTCAATTTTGTCAATTTTGTCAATTTTGTCAATTTTGTCAATTTTGTCAATTTTGTCAATTTTGTCAATTTTGTCAATTTTGTCAATTTTGTCAATTTTGTCAATTTTGTCAATTTTGTCAATTTTGTCAATTTTGTCAATTTTGTCAATTTTGTCAATTTTGTCAATTTTGTCAATTTTGTCAATTTTGTCAATTTTGTCAATTTTGTCAATTTTGTCAATTTTGTCAATTTTGTCAATTTTGTCAATTTTGTCAATTTTGTCAATTTTGTCAATTTTTGTCAATTTTGTCAATTTTGTCAATTTTGTCAATTTTGTCAATTTTGTCAATTTTGTCAATTTTGTCAATTTTGTCAATTTTGTCAATTTTGTCAATTTTATCAATTTTGTCAATTTTGTCAATTTTGTCAATTTTGTCAATTTTGTCAATTTTGTCAATTTTGTCAATTTTATCAATTTTGTCAATTTTGTCAATTTTGTCAATTTTGTCAATTTTGTCAATTTTGTCAATTTTGTCAATTTTGTCAATTTTGTCAATTTTGACAATTTTGTTAATTTTGACAATTTTGTTAATTTTGACAATTTTGACAATTTTGACAATTTTGACAATTTTAACAATTTTGACAATTTTGACAATTTTGACAATTTTGACAATTTTGACAATTTTGACAATTTTGACAATTTTGACAATTTTGACAATTTTGACAATTTTGACAATTTTGACAATTTTGACAATTTTGACAATTTTGACAATTTTGACAATTTTGACAATTTAGACAATTTAGACAATTTTGACAATTTTGACAATTTTGACAATTTTGACAATTTTGACAATTTTGACAATTTTGACAATTTTGACAATTTTGACAATTTTGACAATTTTGACAATTTTGACAATTTTGACAATTTTGACAATTTTGACAATTTTGACAATTTTGACAATTTTGACAATTTTGACAATTTTGACAATTTTGACAATTTTGACAATTTTGACAATTTTGACAATTTTGACAATTTTGACAATTTTAACAATTTTGACAATTTTGACAATTTTGACAATTTTGACAATTTTGACAATTTTGACAATTTTGACAATTTTGACAATTTTGACAATTTTGACAATTTTGACAATTTTGACAATTTTGACAATTTTGACAATTTTGACAATTTTGACAATTTTGACAATTTTGACAATTTTGACAATTTTGACAATTTTGACAATTTTGACAATTTTGACAATTTTGACAATTTTGACAATTTTGACAATTTTGACAATTTTGACAATTTTGACAATTTTGACAATTTTGACAATTTTGACAATTTTGACAATTTTGACAATTTTGACAATTTTGACAATTTTGACAATTTTGACAATTTTGACAATTTTGACAATTTTGACAATTTTGACAATTTTGACAATATTGACAATTTTGACAATTTTGACAATTTTGACAATTTTGACAATTTTGACAATTTTGACAATTTTGACAATTTTGACAATTTTGACAATTTTGACAATTTTGACAATTTTGACAATTTTGACAATTTTGACAATTTTGACAATTTTGACAATTTTGACAATATTGACAATTTTGACAATTTTGACAATTTTGACAATTTTGACAATTTTGACAATTTTGACAATTTTGACAATTTTGACAATTTTGACAATTTTGACAATTTTGACAATTTTGACAATTTTTCCAGCTTTTTAGTTGAGAAATGAATCATTACTCCTGCCGACCATGACTACCTCAATGACCTTTTAACGTTTCTAACGGAACGTGTCAAAAGTCTTCCTAGACTTCCAAAAATTCATGAAAAAAAATCAACTCAAGCACTTGAAGATGACGCGCCGAAAACTCATTCCGCGAACCCATCAATTAGCATACAAATTTGGGTCAGAAACAATAAAACCTATTCTCCACACCACAATTTAGTTACGGCTCGTGCTCAGTGCAATCAAGCCGCGAGTGCGTTGACAGCCAGCTCATCGCGCGATTATCGCGTTTAATCGCGCGCTCGTCGCCACCGCAGCATGCTCATAAAAAGTGACATTTTAATGAAAAACCAATTCTCTACGCATGGGGATGGCGAGTGTGATATCACTTACCTCTCTGTGTAGCGGTGGTGCTGAAATTGAGCGATTTTTCTTCCTTTAACAGTTTTGTTCGTCACTTTTACGACTTTCGGTGTTTTTTTTTCTTCTTCAAGCTACAACCGCGTCTGGCAGCACTGTTGTCGTCTGAATCACTACTTTTGGGGAAAGAAATCAAACAAAAACCGAAGATGGCTTTGGAAAAAATGTGCCTCCTTCCTGTCCTGTAATCGACTTGAGTCAGCTTCTCACTTTAAACACGCTAAAACGAAATCACGCGCAGACATTTCTCCTTGAACCGCACCACAGTTTGACAAGCGATGTCTTGTTTGAAGTTCAGAAATAGTTGGAAGTGAAACAAAACAAAAATACGTTCGTTAAAGGTGCATCCTCGCTACACACAATCATGCGTTTTGTAGTAGGGTACTCTACTGTTTTTGGAGGGCATGTTGACGATTTTTTGGGTCCTCGGCCAATTGGTATTCCGGGGGTGTCCGTGTACGACGACGACACCGGTCGCAATGGTTTTGGTTCAGTCACAACCAGCACCAGCAGCAGCAGCAAAGTGATGGGCGTAGTACATAAACATTTATTCGATCTACATGAAGACAGTCATGACTTTGGTGCAACCAATTTAGCCCAGATATCGCAAGTAGAGCTCAGTGAATGAGGGCTGATTTAAGAGACTTAATTTGTTTCTTTTTTTAATCTTTGGTAATCCCAATAATTGAAAATTGTTTCTCAAAATCATGAAAATACAACTTTTTTCACCGAAATTAATATAAAATTACATGATTTTAAAGAAAATTTTGCACCACAACAAGCATTAAATAATTTTTTTAAATCATCATTTGATTAACTTTAAAAAGTATTTCAAAATTCTATCAATAGAAAATACAGAAATATTTGATATCGACATTTCACAGTTGACAACACACTTAGATTTCTTTACCGAATTTGGTAGTCGAAAAATCGGTAAAGTTTAGATCGGTAAACCGTCTGTCAAAAAAAAATACCGAAAATCGGTAGTAAGATGAACAATGATGTACATTATTACCGAATTTCGGTAAGGTTTTACCAAATTCGGTATTTTTCAGATTACCAAACTGTTCAAACTAATCCCTTGAAATGAAATGTCTCCCCTTTCTAAAGATTTTCACTAACACAAAGTCACTTTGCACACACTTAGATTTTTTACCGAAAAATCGGTATAGTTTAGATCGGTAAACCATCTGTTAAAATGAACAAAATTTTACCGAAATCGGTAGTGAGATGAACAACAATGAACTTCATTACCGAATTTCAGTTTTCGGTTTAGCGAACTGTTCTGATTCAGTAGTTGAAAAATTGGTAATATTTACCGAATTTGGTTAAAAAATCTAAGTGTGTAAATACCCAAAAAGCCAATTTAAATGTTGTCAATATAAAGATCCTTTAATCTGCACGATTATTTTTATCAAATTTTAACACATTATTTTTTGAGTTTGTGAGAATTTACTGATTTGATGAATGAAAATCGATAATTTCTTGATTTTTTTCCATTCTTTAAGTTATAAAAAAATGTCACCCTAACAAAAAGGATAAAATAAAAAAAATCAAATTTTAACTTTTTCTTTCTGTGGTTGTGAGCTATTGTGTTTTAATGTGCTGTGATTTATTGTGTTATAAAATATATATTTTTAAATACTCTGATTCGATTTCGTTGACCACCCTAAAATGTGCGATTTATTTGATGTTTTTTAGGTTGTCTACTCAAATAGATTGAAATAATGCTGAGCTCTTATAATTTAAATATGATTGTTTCATAAAAATCATTCAAATTTATTGCTTTTGTGACTACCCTAACGTGATCGAAATAGCAAAGAGATGTGATTTTTTTTAAAATAATTGTGGTTTTTGAGAACATTAACAGAAATCGTAATTTTTGTGACCACTCTAACGCAAGTGATTAGTTTATTTTTTAATGGAAATTTTTTCATTATGTGTTTGTAGGTTGTGAGCTACAGTTGACTTAAATGATACAGTGTTTGGTTTTTTTTAAATATTGATTTTATGTGTGACATCGTCATTTTGTGACCACCCTAATGCAAGTGAAGGAGAATAATTTTTAATCAGATTTTTACAATTTCTCTTTGTTTTTGATTGCTTCCGTGACCAAACATGGATCCAAACGTTGCTTCTGTGAAAAATATTGAAATTAGGGCAGTAGAGGGTTAATTCGTATTTTTGTGGTCATTGATTTACTCCCATTTATTATGTAAAAAAAAACATTTGCATCTTTTGACAGTGTTCCCAGGATGACAGAATTTTGTCATATTCAATTTTTATCAAAATTAACAAAAACGGGCAAAATCATTGAAAAAATATAAAATAAATTTCTATGGTAATATTCAATGACAGGGCTGCCAAATTTCAAGTTTTGTTCATTGTTGCCTGAATTTTATTCAATCTCCAATGTTTAATATAGTGACAAGAAAAAATGATAATTTTGGAAAAAGTTAAAAGATACCTTGGCTTGATTCTTAAGATTAAAATAAGAAACTGTGCCAATTTTTAGCCAATTCGGTTAAGGTTTAAGGGTCGCTTTTTATCGTTGATGTTAGAATTGGAAAATTCTCAAAAAAAGAAAAGAAAAAGCAAAAACTTCGAAATTCCTCCAAAAGGGGGCGTCAGATCATTGTCAAATGTGAACTTTTTTTTATAGAAAAATTGATGAAGACCGCAAAACGATCCGAGTTAACCCTGACGAGTTATTAGAGATTTAAAGAAGACGTTTTTGTACGAAAAGATTTTTTTCACCAATTTTATCGATCTTTAACAGATTTGGCTCAAAATGTGCACAGTTACTTATTTTTGCCCAAGGAATCGAGTTAAAAGGTATCCCTGATGTCGAATTTTTTGTATTGTCACCCTAATGTTAATTAAGACAGTTCCAAAATCCATTTCCAGCAACCAAATTATCATACAGTAGTTAGTGAACTTATCTCAGAAACAAAAACAGAAAACAAAAATTCAAGCAAAATAATCCAAAAGGGCCACTTTGTCGACACTTCGTCTTTAGTCAATTTAAATTATTTTGCTTGATTTTAAAACTTCAATTTAAGTTTTACCATGTTTTTTTCGTAAATGTAGAAAAAAGTTGTACTGTAAATTGTAATGTAAAAACTTTCTAAAATCTCCTTAAAAACAAGCAGTTTTTTTTCTAAATTTTGAGATATTTGTTTTACCTAAAAATTTACAAAACTATTAAAAGGCAGGCAGGTTTGGCCACGGGTATTAAAATTTACGCCCAGTAGTGACATCGACCCTGATGGTCCTGGTCATCGCCGGACGGAGAATGGCGCGTGCTCCACCTGACTTGCACGTTTCCGAACGAAGTTCAGCAGACTAACTAACGACCACAACCCCAGGAGGGAGGGAGGGTGATTCATGGATGTTTGCGCCACACGAGAAAGGTTTAGATTGTTAGATAGAAATACGTTCAATTATTGAGTTAGAAAAAGATTCTTTTCACAGAAAAAATTGTTGAATTTTGGAAGGTTCAAAATTTGGCTGGTGGAACATTACCTCTTTTTTGTGTAATTTTACTTTAAAAATGTGTTAAAATGTGAACCTCATCGTTTTCTGAGGTAACATTATTCATTTTTTTACACAAAATCTATCATCATTTCCTGATGAATATTACCATCATTTTTTTCTGAGACGAATTAAAAAAAGATTGCTTTTATTTAATTCTAGATTTTTTATATGCTCTGTAAAATTTAGAAAGAAATTTAACATACTAAAATTTTTGCTTGTATTTCTAATCTTATACAACTTTTGTTCGAATCATCTCCGCTGATCTAACACAATAATGACCATGCGTTACCATTGAGCTACACACCTTGCTAATCCTGTGGCATTGAATACCAATGAACATCGTACTACTGGTCATGAATAATTCATCCCGGGTAAGCCCCATTAGAACAATTGCAACGGAGGGTGATCTGTCCATCTGATCTTAAGGTAAGCATCAGGGACAAAATTGCATTTCATTGGCCTGAACTATGCCAACTACTGCCTTTGACAAGAGGCAGGCACCCGGTGTCACGTCTTCGAACTGACAGATCGTTCTTTTACTATCGATTGTTTATTTACAATACAATTCGCGGTGAAAGAGTGGACTTGATTAATGTTTGAAAAAGTCTATTAAAAATTTACGAAAAAAAAAGTTTTACAACATTAAGTAGTAAATAATTTCATAACTTCAAACTTAAGCCCATTTAAAAAGTTAAGCTACACTTAAAATCAACTCAATGCAAATACACACACTCACTTTGGGACGACCAAAATGGGCGAGGGGAAGGACAATAAAGTGAAAAGTAACTTCTTCTGGTTGGGCCAGTACGGTATTGAATGTTGTCAGCTCTGGAGACGAATTGGTTTTAAATTTATCGACCGAGGTGCAGTCCGACACGTGTCTGGCGTGGTGTGGCGTTTCCAATTGAATTGTCAAAAGAGGTGGCGATGTCTGGTTGTGTCTGTGTGTATGGTCGAGGGTGGGTGAAATTTATTAAGTAACAGGAATAATCAATTGTTTTGGAGCGAAAATATATGGGGAAGCAACGGTTTCAAAGTATAGCTACTTAAATTCACATAAATTTTGCAATTGAAAATAATAACATCGTCGTGTCATGTAATAAAAATAGACGTCATCGTTAACAACTATTTCCCGGAAGCTACGAACTGTATCTTAAGTCATAACCTACCAGAAACTGAACAATATTGTTTTTCCTCTGTAAAATTGAAGCCTTACTTTGCCATCACGGGGCGCTTGTCTTAGTGAAATATCTTTAGCATTTCAAACTTCAAACTTTTGCGGCCGATTCGATTTTTTTTTTTGTTTATTCAGCTCAAAATTTCCTATGACCAAAGAAGCCGTTTTGTATGGTTTTTCATACAATTTTGGCAGCTGAGCAACCTTCTACGAAATCGGCCGATTTCGACCATTTTTATTTTTTGTATTTTTTGATTAGGCTCAAACTTTGTGAGGGCCTTCCCTATGACCAAAAAGCTATTTTGTGTCGTTGGTTCACCCATAAAAGTCTCCATACAATTTTGGCAGCTGTTCATATAAAAAATTGTACGTAAATATTCAAACAGCTGTAAGTTTTGAGTGAATTTTCTGATCAATTTGGTGTCTTGGGCAAAATTATAGGTATCGTTGAGGACTATTGAGAAAAAAATAGGTACACTGAAAAAAAATTTGCCGATTTTTTATTAATTTTTTTTTCACAAAAACTCAATTTCCCAAAATACGTATTTTTTGATTTTCAAGATTTTTTTAATATGTTTTTGGGGACAAAAATCCGCAACTTTTCGATCTTTTCGAAAAAAATATTTTCATATTTTTTGAATCAAGACTAACATTTGAAAAGAAGTAATATTGAATATTTGGCCCTTTTGAAATGATAGTCTTGATTAAAAAATTTTGAAAAAAAAATTTACAAAAAAAATACAAAAAATAAAAATAGCCGAAATCGGCCAATTTCGAAGAGAATTGTTCAGCTATCTATTAGAGTGTAACAAAAATGACTTTTTGGCGGGCATTCAGGGGCTTGTTCCGGTGGGCATACTGAGCCTAAATCCCAAATATGAGCTTGATTGGACGTAACAGGAGCTGGCGCTCCGCCCTTCAATTTTAAATGGGATTTAACCCGTAAAAAAAGATTTTTTCAAAAATATCACTTTTTGAGGCATTTTGGCCACCAATGCGTTTACCAAAAACATCACTGGCGTGTAGGCCAGATCCTTGCGCATCTTTTGGTATATATAACATTGAAGTTTGGAGCATCCTGGAGCTCGGTACAGACCTTCAAAGTTTGGCATTTTTTAGAAAAATCGGCTCCGGCAAAAAAGATATGCGTCGCACCTCGCGACGCCCGAGACGCCATTTGATTTTGCTGGGACCGATTTTTCGAAAAAATGCCAAACTTTGAAGGTCTGTACCGAGCTCCAGGATGCTCCAAACTTCAATGTTATATATACCAAAAGATGCGCAAGGATCTGGCCTACACGCCAGTGATGTTTTTGGTAAACGCATTGGTGGCCAAAATGCCTCAAAAAGTGACATTTTTGAAAAAATCTTTTTTTACGGGTTAAATCCCATTTAAAATTGAAGGGCGGAGCGCCAGCTCCTGTTACGTCCAATCAAGCTCATATTTGGGATTTAGGCTCAGTATGCCCACCGGAACAAACCCCTGAATGCCCGCCAAAAAGTCATTTTTGTTACATCCTACTATCTATACAAAAATTGTATGTAAATATTCGAAAGTCAAATTTTCTAATCGAAGTATAAAATAGTTACACGAAAAAAAAATATTCTTACTGAAAAATCATATGTTCAATTTTTTTATTTTATTACAATTTTAATTACAATAACTTTACAATGTAAAATCACATTTGCAATCGAAAAGTACACAACAAAAAAAATAATATAAAATCCAAAAAAATTACTATAAAAGGGTCTTAGAAACATTGAAGATTGTATAAAAGAAAATTGACTAGGAAAAAAAATTTCAGTTAAAATAAAAGTTTCAAAGTGGCTTATGTTTAAAACGATCGCCACATATTTTTTTACTGTTTGAGAATTTTTTTGTTTAAATTAATATCTTTTTCACCAAATTATTATTAGGCGGCAAAATTTTGGCCTGTACTGTTTTGCTCAAAACTTTCTCAAAAATCAAAAAAAGGAATTAAATCATTTTTTTAGGAAATCTACAAAAAAAATCCAAATTTTTTGTGGAAAACCCTAATTTAAATATTGGAAAAATCGTTGTACCTTTTTTTTTTTGAATAGTTCTCAGAAATACCTTCAACTTTGCCGAAGACATCAAATCGATCAGAAAAATCATCCAAAAGATACAGATTTTCGAATATTTTTATATGGACAGCAGCCAAAATGGCTTTTTTGGTCAAAGGGCAAACCCCTATAAAGTTTGAGTAAAATAAAGTAAAATAAAATAAATTTCTCGATTAAATTTTCAAAAGGCCCTATCTGCATAGGAAACCCATGAGGGATAGGTTGTTTTGAAAAAATCTAGATTTCTGGTTTGGTGGAGAATTGCTCAATGGGTAATTCTCCGCCAACTCACACAGCAGTTGCCCCGACCCGTTTTTTTTTATATCTCGTGACGGAGGGGCGGTACGACCCCTTCCATTTTTGAACATGCGAAAAAAGAGGTGTTTTTCAATAATTTGCAGCCTGAAACGGTGATGAGATAGAAATTGGGTGTCAAAGGGACGTTGATCATGGCCGTTCATGGTCACCCGCGACAGACACGGACGACGAAACAAAGAGAAACGCAAAAAGTAACTTTTTCAGAACTTTTTTTCGTAAAATCGCGATAACTCGTGATGTTTATAAGAAAACCCCTTATGTCTATATATCAATTTTTTTGTAATTGTCTGTTCTACAACTTTGTAGAACATAGTTACACTCTAAAAAATAACCCTGCAAAGTTAAAAAAAACACGAAATTTTAAAACGAAAAATTTTGTTCTAAATGAAAAAATTTCCCTTCTGGGTCAATGTAGATTCGAAAAGTACATTAAATTTCCCATAAAATGACATGTTCCAAAATTTTTTACAGTCGAGTAACGGAAAATGGGAGAATTTTTAAAACTTTTTTAGTGTTTTTTTCGATGAAACATACGTTTTTTCGGAATTCTGAGTACGCCATCAAATCGGGCGTCTAATTTTACATAAAAGTCTTTTTGACACCAAATTTCTATCTCATCTGCAAATGGTTGAAAAACACCTCTTTTTTCGCATGTTCAAAAATAGAAGGAGTCGTACCGCCCCTCCGTCACGAGATATCAAAAAACGGACCTCGGATGCGTGATCAGGGACAAAAGTTACCCCTTAGGACAAAGTTTCACGCAAATCGAAGAGGGGTCGGGGCAACTTTTCCCGATTTCGTGTGAGTTGGTAGAGAATTACCCATAGTACTTAACAGAATTTTTACGAAATGTAAAATGCATATAGTTTGATATTAATTTAAAATTACAGGTTTTCGATTTTTTTAAATAATGTAATTTAAAAAGGGCCGAAAATTTAATACTACGAACACTTGGTAAGTTAGTCTTAATTTTAAAATATTCAAAAAAAAATCGAAGAGATATGAAAATTTTACGAATATTTCATTTTTTTTTATATTGAAACTTGGAGCATAAGATGCTAAGATTTTGACATAAGAAAAAAAAATAAAAAATGCAGTTTCTGGGAAATTTATTTTTGTGGAAAAACTTAAATAAAAGATCTGTTGAAAAAAATTCCGGATAAAACATGATTTTAAAAAACTGGCAACCCTGTTTTTTTAAAGTTTTAACTATTCTGTAAAATTAAATGATAAAAAGATATTTTGAATCAAATATAAGATTATTTAAGTTCCGACAAACCGATACACAATAACAAACAAGTTTATCTCACAAAAATAAACACGTGTAATTGACGATACCGATCACAATAAAAGCATCAAAAACGAGAATGATTCACAGCTACCAATTACCGTCACCAAAGAGGCGAAAAAAATCCACCGTCAACATTGTCCAACAAGCTGATCGATCTATGACCATGCCTGAAGGCGCGCGATCTGCCCATTTACTAATTCTGATCGCGCCGATTTGGTCGTAAAATTGAAAAGTAATCTTTTATTGATCAACGTGCGCCGCCCGGGGCATCACTTCACTCAAATAGGTATTCCGATCTAATCTATCGCCACAATTGGATTGCGCCCCATCAAATGGGAAGAATTTTCGGAAATTTCAGTGTTTTTCTAGCTGTGCCGCAGGTCGATAATCCGTTTTGGTCGTAAAATTAGCACGGGAAGAGTAGTCTCATTTGCGATTCAAATGGCGAGGAAATTTTGCTAGAAATTGATATTTTGACTAGCATTTTTTTTGGAGATGTTCCAGTGGGAAACATTCGCATCTGGATGAGTGATAAACTGAGACGCAATTTTTGACTTGAAGTTCGACGAACTTGTTTCGTCTATTTTTGACGATTGCGAAAAAAGTTGCATAAAATTATGAGATTTGATCTTGCCAGCAAAGTTTACAAACAAATCTAGAAAAAAAACATCAAATTAATCTTGGGAAGTCATTTATCACAGAAACCTCAAACCGGTTTGATCCGAAACCATAAATACTAGACTTTGGCCGGTAAAAAAGGTAGGAGGATTTATGAATTTCATTCTATGCAAAATTATTGACAGCGCCGGAGAAAGGGGCAGAAATCAAAAAAACGACAGGCAAATATTGGGTTTGCCGCCCAAATCGGATGATGGCAGGATTTTATTTATTTTATGCGTTATGTTGGGCTTAGGCAAATAATTTCTCAATTTGGGGTCATTTCGTGTGAGAGAATGTACGAAATCTTGTTATTATAACGTTTGTATTTTTCGGTGTTTTATAAAGAGAATCAATTTGTCAATTTTTTAAACTTATAAATACATAGAAAAAAATGATGGTAATATTCATCAGGAAATAGTGACAGGTTTTGTGTCAAAAAAATGATTAATTTTACCTCTGAAAATGATGAATTTTCATCAGGTTCACATTCTTACACATTTTTTATGTAATACAACTCAAAAAAAGAGGTAATATTCAACCTACCAAATTTTCAACATTCAAAAATTCAACTTTTTTTCTGTGTAAGTTATACATTTATTAAACACATTTTTTTAAATAAATTTTAGCAACAAAATAATTCTCAAAAAAAACATCTCCTCTCTGTAAAAAAATAAATAACAATAAAAGAAGTAAAAATGTGTTATTTGCACTACCTATTACATATTTTTGAAGAAGTCAATGAAAAAACTTTGGAAAAATAATAAATCGTCCAACATTATTGTTTTGTAATTTTATACGACTGTTAAATTTTCTAGTTTTAAATGTTAATAATTTTAAACCTCACCTTGAAAATGGTATGAAAAAAACATCTATCCACTGAATTTAAAGTATTAAAAAATTGTCTGAAATCAACAATAATTTCTTTTACAAGCATAAAAAAAATCAGACCAACAAGTATTCATTATTTAAAGAAAAAATGTCAATAGTCACACAGAAAAAAATGATGGTAATATTAATCAGGAAATGGTGACAGACTTTGTGTCGAAAATAATGTGATCATGAAAAAGATGAATTTTCATCAGTTTCTGGTGAATATTCATCAGGTTCACATTTCTACATATTTTTACGGTAATATTACTCAACAAAGAGGTAATATTCAACCTATCAAATATTCAACATTCCAAAATTCAACTTTTTTTTTGCTGTGCATAGAAATAAATTTTCTTCATTGAACTGCTTATTTTTAATGAACGGAAAAACCCACATAAACAAGATTGTTAAAAATGTATAAAACATATTCTCCAAAAAATATTAAAGCTTGAATCTAAGTAAATATTGAGTATTCACGATTTAACCTTTTTGAACAAATTTAGTCACTGTCGCAAAATATCACAACAAATACATGACCTTTTCGATAATTAAATTAAAATGAAAAATAAATGTCCTGTAAAACATTAATAAGGCTGGTACAAATTGTAGTTAATTTTTTGTTCTCCCTTTAGGTCGAGGGGCGGAGGAAGCAAAAAAAAATATTTTTAATCCAATCAAAAATGAGCAACATATGTCACAAAATGCTTTATAAATCATTACTGTTATGATACTTCCACAAATTTGCAAAAAATAGATGGATTTGCGAAAAATTAGTTTTTCCTTAATTTTTTTTTCAATCTGTGGTTCCAAAATTCAAAATTTATCAAAAGATTTAAATGCCTTTAATTGACTAAAAATGCGTAAATAAATGTTATGATCTAAATCATTTACAATCGATTTCACAAGATTTTTCAATAAAAATTTAAATTTTGTAAAAAAATGTTTCCTGATTTCTTGAGAAAATTATGAAGAGGGTGGACAAAAACATGGAAACGAAATTACCTTAAATCAGGAAACATTTTTTTTCCAAAATTTATTTTTTTATTGAAAAATCTTAAAAACTTTTTCAGATTGCAACTAAACTTTTGAGTAATCATTTTCAAATTTACATAAGATACAAACTCGACCGTTCTCAGGATGTAGGCTTACAATTGTGTGCTTAAAAAATATGCTGAGCTTTTTACTTTATTATAATAAATATACTGCTTTGATGAATATGTTGTTATGTATAAATTTCAAAATAACAGCAAATGAAATTGATTTTTAGAATGAATTAGGCAATAACAAAGAAAGGGCAAAAAATTAAGTAATATTATAGCAACATTACAAGGATTTTCAAGGAGAACATGTATTATATTACATAACGTACAGTTGTTGGTGCTGAACACCGAAACTACAAAAACAATTTTTCGATTGGTTCAAGCATGCTAAACATTATTTACACAGGAAAATGCATTAAAAATCGTTTACAGTTGATTAAACTTATATTATTACAATACAATTTAAAAGCTTTCGAGCTGATTTTTGGGACTTTGAAAAATATTTGCTAAGGTTCAAACAAAAAAGCATTTTAAAATTATTAAAATGCCACAAAAATAATAATTATAATATTTAAAAGCTATCACTTTTCAATCAATATTTAAAATATTAATGTTTGTACAAAGTACACTCAAGCGACTTTTGATTGGTTATGCATTAAAATATGTTAATTTTATGAAGTTGGTTACAGAATTTATCTAACTTAAGATAAAGTTCCGCTAACAATTTTATTAAAAAAAGTTCACATTAATTTATTCATTAGTAAATATAATTTGAATTTAAGTTAGTCCATTGTAATATTTGTATCAAGTTTTGTAAACTTTTTACATTTTCCAAAAATAAAGAGACAAAAAATAACTTTTAACTGAAACTGAATTTTTTACTGATTTAACTTGTAATTAAAACCTGTATAAAAAATTAAAATTATGTTTTATGTTCGGTATCTTCCATATGACTATTGTACGAGTAAAGAGACAAAAAATAAAACAAAAATTGTAATTACAAAAAAATCTGAAACAAATCATTTTAAAACAAAAATATTGAAACGATATTGAAAAAATACAGTGTTTTAGAAGTATTTGAAACCATCTTGAATTCAATTAAATAAGATGTTAGAAATCTACTACAAAAACCACGTCTCGTTGACCTTTTGAATTGAAACTGTTGAAAAATTATGATATCACTAAATTTTATTTGATTTCCATCGCCAAAAACACAATGCCATGTTCAAACAAAATTCATCAATCGATGTGACCAATTCATAAATCCTTCCAAGATTCTTGCCCCCCAACAGGTGATCCCATCCAATTACAATAACTCAGAAAGATTCACCAAAGCTGTTCCAAGCTTAGAATCCAGAAGACTCCCGAATCGGCAAAAATATTCTCATTTGCATGGATTGTCGATTCAGAACACCCGAAACACTACACCAACTCGGCACCACTAACTGTGACGACCAGGGAATAAAATTTTATCACCACTCTCCACAGGACCATAACCATATTTTTTTGGGCACACAAATTCTAAAAGCTTGCTTTTTCACAATTTGTTGAAATTCTAAAATTGTTTCACTTCCAACTTTTCTGTTTTTGACACATTTTTGCAAAAAAAAAAAAAATCAATTTCTAACACTTTTCAAACGTTCCAAAGCGCCACCCCGGAAGTAGTACACGCACACCCCACCTTACACTTCAAACGCACTTCAAAAAAGATCTCACTTCCGAAAAGGGAGATTCACCAGCACGCCGAACCAACCGACGACCGAACCAAAGCGCGCGCGATGCTTCTTCGGCGGGTAGCAAAATTTTACTGATTCCCCGGGCGGCTCCATCGGCCGTCTTTATTGGTCGATATTATACACATTTCAGGCGAGTTACGACCAGCTACGAATATACGCGCGCGCGCCTTCCTCCAAACTGCTCGAATCCGGCACCACTTGAGCTCCTTTGGACGACTGTTCGAATAACCGGAGACTTGAACGCGCGAAGAGAAAAAAAAGGAAAGCCAAAAATAAGCAAGCGACGAACCCGATCGTAAGTGAGCGGCTTTTTTCTTATCGGGTTGGCTCGGATAGAAATGAGTCTTCGACATGTAATTTTGTATTTTCCAAATATTAGAGATATTGGAAAAAATACTCATTTATTTTTGCAGATTGATAAGATGAAAATTTATATAATAATTTTCATCGTTTGACACCCATTTGAAGAAAAAAAAAATATTAGTACGTATTTATAAAAAAGCAATACATTTCAATTTGATAAACAACAAGTTTTTAGATGTGTTTTTTTTTAATTCGGCAAAGTTGTCGGAACACAAACTAAGTGAAGTTAAAAAAAAAAGTTTAAAATCTTAAAGGTACCAAAAATGCCAACGATTAACGGGTTAAATCACGTTTAAAAAATTCTAATCACTTGTTGTGTTATGAATCAAACCGCTTGAAAAAATATATTTGAAAAAGTAAATTGAAAATATTTAAATGTCCCACCGGTTTATTGTTATGTTATTTTCAAAACATTGTAAAATATCTCAGATATACTTTAACGGTGCACATTAACCAAAGCGTTTAATTTCCAGTAAAATTTATGTTACGCAATTTAGTTTCCTGAGAACTGAGGGAACTATCGATATAATGTTTTGATTCATTCCCCTAAAGTACTGCCTACAAAACTAGTGATATGTGAGTTATTCTAAGTTTCACCTAATAAGCCTGTAAATTTCAACTGACTATATCTCGAAAACTGTTGGTTCAATTTTCAATGTTGAAAAATGACTATTTTGTGCAATTTTCTGATATTTTAAATAGAAATAATTTTAAAAAATGATTTGGCCTAAACTAAGAAATGAGGAAAGTTATCTTTTTGTAGACCTTTTCAAAAGTTATGCTAAGTAAGTAAGTAAAGTAAATCTTTCCCAGTTCCTGAGGGGAACACCCTTGAAGAGTATCGGGGCCGGCATTTACAAAGCGGATTCAGTGGCAGTTTCATTCTCAACTTAATGTTAACATTCCATAGGTCGCCTCCCTAAGGTGTCGTGATAAGATCCAGTTTGTGACGATACACTACCTTCCCTTTACTAAGCAATCGATTCCAGAAGGGAAAAGATCACCAGTTGTGTTGGTCCGAGCCGGGATTTGAACCCCGATCTACCGCTTACGAGGCGGAAGCGTTACCACTGGGCTACGTGGCTCGGTCAAAATTTATGCTAGACTTTCAAATTTTATAATTGTTTTGTTTGAAAATATCCCAAAACATTCATTTTTTAACACTGAAAATCGAACCAATAGTTTTCTGTACATATCATCAGTTGAAAATTACACTTAGAAAAATTCCTTTCTTCTTGAGACAGTAATTTGACAATATTGTTGAGACAGTAATTTTATTTAGCTTTTAAAAATATTTAAAAAAATACGAAAAAAAAAATGAATTAACTTAACATTTTGTTGATTTGAAAATCAAGATTTTCAAGCAACTTTTTCAAACAACTAAAGATTTTTGTAGAATTGAGAAAATCAAGGTTAGTTTCAACGGAAAATTTTGTTGTTTAGATTCATCAAAAATTTAGTTGAATTAAACCTCGTACAGATTACTCATCGTACTTTTTTCCTGTGTGATAATCTCTTGATTTTTTCGGCTATATTTTATTTAAAATTTTGCTTTTTTCATTCATTTATGACTTTGGAACCAGATTTAGCAACCTCATATTAAACAAAAATAAAAAATAAAAAATACGAAATTTGTGAATTAAACTTAAAGTTACAAAAGGTTTAATGAAAATTCGGATTTTTTTCCATGTACCATCTTTCCGAATAACCCTAATCATAACTTACAACTTTGGAATAACTAATGTTACAAAATTTCTCCTTCTGACATAGGAAATGTATACACAAAGTTTCAGAAAAATCAAAAAATCATTGAGGACTACTCATCTTGAGAACGATTTTTTGTCAATTTGATGTCATTGGTATTGTAATATATTTTTCACAAAAAAAAAAAACATTTCTACTCTGAAAAATAATCACCCATTTATTTAAATTGGATTCTTCGCCCACAAAATTGAATTGGATTTTTGGATATTTTTAGATGACAAAAAATGCCATCTTTTTAACAATGACACAAGATGGTCAAAATTCATTGTTTGCTATGCAGTGTTGGCAATTTTCGAAAAAAAATATTTGTTTAAAAACGTTGAACAAATTAGAAAGGCGCAAACAAACTTTTTGCTACCATCTCAAATTTTAGGGTTGATTTGATTATTTTAAAATATTTGTATGCAAACAATCACAAAATCTCACAATATTTTCATTTTTTGACATTAACATTTCTTGAAAGTTTGACTTCATTTTTCCTGTTTGCTTTTCTTTAAGAAGCAGAGTATCTCAACAACCATTGGTACGATTTCAATGTTTAAAAAAAAAGGAAATTTACAGATTTTTTTCGAATTTTTTTTCGAAAAACTTCAGATTTGGCCAAGTTTGGTCATGAGTTCTAAAGGTTAAAGAAAGTCACATTATATGCAAAAAAATAATTTTATGTAGGTAAAGTACTTTTCGATTGAAAATTAGATTTTACATCTAACCATAAATTATACAAAAAATCGGCTTTACAACTTTACAACGTTTTGATTTTTTTGAAAAATTTACAGCACTGGCAAATGATTTTTAACCAACTTGTGCAATAACTCGAAAGATGACATTTTTTTTACCAAGAAATAGAAACTTCAAAAACGGTTATTTTGCGCATCTTCGGTGAATCGGGACACAAAGGGCGAATTGGGACAGCAGTTTTAGAAATGTTGCAGCCTAATACAGTACTTGTTCGTTAACTGGGCTGAGAACTTAGTTCAGTTACCGAATGTTGCGCGCTAACTGGGCTGATCGAAAAATGGTGAGGGGAACGTCAAATGCATTTTATTTTCTTAATAAAAAAATAAAATTTAAAGAACTCATAAAAATTCCAGAGCATACCCTTTAAAAATCCTTTTAATATGACATGAAATGTCATTAAAACTTTAAAATAAAATTTTATTTGTTAATAATTATGTTTGCATCGTCTAACCCCTCGATCATTTTGCTTTGTTGTTGTTTTTTTTACGTTTGGGCTACAGCCAAACAACAGTTATCGAGCGCCCAGTTAAACAACACCCAGTTACCAAGAACTGTATTTTGATACTTTTACACATTACATTCATTTCCCGACTGTAGTCCCGATTCGCCCCAGTTGACGGTATTTAAAAAATGGGTTTTTTTTTTAAACTGGAACTATTTATTTTGTATTTGATTTTATATTGTTTTTCAAAAATGTATAAAAAGTTCAACCTTTTTCATAAACAGTCCAGACTCGTTTATCCGAAGCCTCAATTATCCGAAGTTTCGATTATCCGACGTTCGTTTATCCGAAGTCTGTATGGGACTTCATGAACAAAATTTTTTTTAGTCTCTTATTTTTACCATCACTTTCGAGTTCTGTGACTCTATTTTAGTCAAATTTGAGTTGTTAATTGCCTTTTAGCATCCCAAATATATTTTCTCAGTATTTAAACGCCGCCATTTGACCGCCATCTTGGATTTAAAAAATCTAAATCACTTCACTTAGCATGTTTGGGTTCGAAAAACTTTTTTTTTGTGATTCAATTATCCAAAAATTTGATTATGCGAAGTGATTTTTTTTGGACTGACACACAAAGTTATATCGAGATAAAAAAAAATAAAAAATATCCTTTTTGGAAGTATAAGAAAATAGCTCAAGTATCAAGAATCTAATAAAATCAATCTGTACCAGGTGTTACAAAAAATAACATGTTTCATATCATATACGTTACTAGTTATAAAAATTAACAGTGTTAAAATCACGAAAAGCAATCTAGAGCTAAAGACGCCGCTGACCCTTAGGCCGTTGCAAATATTTTTCAAAGTTTATGTCGCCCCCTCCCCCTTCAAAGTTGGCCTGAATAACCAGGGGGCAAAAAAAATATTTTATCAAAAAACTTCAAAATTTTGAGCATGAGCATGAGCATGAGAGATCACCCATGGTTGCCCCTCCGTTGCTGAACAGAACCGTAATATCCTTTCCGCACTACTGATCATAGGCTTCAACAAGCTAATGGTGTTTCCCTTATCAACAGCATGTATGAATGCGCTGAAAAGATAAAACACCATGATTGCTAAAGCTAGATCAGTTGCGAATAGGTAACAGTCATTGGCCACCAACGGCGCCCGCCATGTCAGTTTGTAGACCTCGATTTTAAGGGACGGGAATGTTAGTTAGCGCTGGTTGCTACTAGGGCAGCTGATTTACTCTGTGCTTACACCCCACGAGCGCCAGGAACCTGAAAACTTGTTAGTAGGATAGGGTGTTTGGTCAGGATTCATCATAGAAGATGATGATGCGACCCAAAATCATAGTGTTTGTTGAACGGTATTATGTATTATTCTCAAGGCAAGCAATCGGATGCTGCGGATGAGACATTTCCCGTTTATCGGTTGTTAAACTTTAAATGAAATGGTTTAGTCTTAGACAGCCGGCTGTGGAAAGATAAAACCAAAATCATTTGAAATTAATGAATGAAGGATTGAACAGTGTAATTTTTAACTTGAGATGATTGTACGAGTTTTAAATGATTGATGTTTAGTGAGGTACTGATTAACGTTGCGAACGACGAGTTACAATGTTTATCGAGCTGAAATGGTATGATAGGGTTTTGTTATTGTTGCACACCGACGACGGACGCGAAAAATTTTGCGACCCAACGAAAAGGCATCACAAATCAAACTCAATTTTTACGACGTGACTTCAAACCGTTAATAGTTCGCGACGACTCGAACACAACGCGGTCAATCTTTAAAGGCGGAAATCACTTCAAACGTTAAAAAAAATAAAACCAAAACCAATAATTTTGCACTAATAGAAAACATTGAAAACTGAAAAGGGGGCCCATATCTCCCCCACAAACTTACAAAACCAAGTAAACACGCAACATGGAACGAACTCACCGGATGATAGTTGATAATCCTTTACTCGCAGATAGGTATTTTCCGCTTTCTTGGATGCCGTAATTCACCTTCCATCTCTGGCACACTACCCCACCCGACACTCAAGCTCGGAAGTCAACACCACCCACCACCGTTACAGCACAACACCAGCTGTCATCTGTGTACCAACAAACCGCGATGACCACACTGACGATGCTCTCTCCCTCACTCAAAACAAACAAACGCCACTGGACGCCACTCCCCAGCCCTGCAGGAAAGTGAAGCCTACGTTTGACACTTGCACAAATGATGCACGGTTGCAACGCACCGACCGCGCTTCGATGGGTGAAAGAAAAAGAAAACACCGAACTGCCGGAATCATTTTTTTCCAAGATTCGCGAAAAATCGCTTATTGTTGGAAAACCTTCAACTTTCCGGGCAACCTCAATTAATTATCCATCTTTTGAGCACACAACCAACACCAAAAACTACAGAAAACACGACAAAACACGAAAATCCCGGCGCACCGCAAAACCGTAAACCGCTCGTGGGCAATGTTGCCAGAACTCTCTATTTTATCAAAAAACTTCAAAATTTTAATGAAAATTAAAGTTTAATCAACTGAAAACTAGTTAAAATGTATTTTCCCGCGTTTATAATCATATTTAGCATGTTTGAACTCCTTTGAAAACATTTTAAATTTTCATGAAATACCAATGTACAGTCACGAAAAGTTTTTTTTTGCGAAAAAAAAAATTCCGTCAATGCCTCGATATTTTTAAAACTAATGATTGGAAAACAACTGTACGCCTGTCAAATGCATTTTAAAACACTTTTTTCATCCAAATGCTGAAACCTTGGCTTGTAATTTCAAATTAAATATTTTTTTTATTTTTTTGGCCCCCCACCTCGACTTTGGTCAGAGCCGAGGGACATAAACTTCAAAAAATATTTGCAACGGCCTTTTTATGTAAATCAAATGTAAGTGTTAAAAGAAAAATATTAAATTTAATTCAAATAAAAGAAAAGAATTTTAATTTAAAAAAATAAAAAAAAATCAATCCCCTATTTCCTTTAATTTCAGGATTAAAATACAGAGAGTTAAGAAAGCTTTCATAAATTTGAATTTCTGTTAATAAAAAAAGAATAAATTCTTTCCTTTCGCTCGATTATGCACTTTTCTTCCAAAGCACGTGGTCAGTGTTCACCGCTTGAATATAAACGCGCGCTTTGCGCGGTTCATCCAAATGAACTTTTCCCCGGCGAGCGCTTTCCGATGAACACCAACCGAGAAGCGATAAAAAGCTCAGCTAAATCTAAAAACCATGGAGACGCATGGTTGTTTAATGGTTGAGAGCTTTTTGCGAAGGAAACTCTCGGACTTTCGGATTGAAGAACGACGAATGCTTTTCACGATTGATCGATAATGTTAATGCATTTTTCTTTATTGCTAAATTTCCTGGAAATTATCTTCATGGAAAATAGAGGCATGTGTATACAATATAATTAAACACTCTAATCGGGCGTACTTGTTTTTCTCTCTTCTTTCTTTTTTTATAGGAAACCATATTTGTAATACTACTTCCTTTTAATATATTTTTAAGTTATACCTTATTTGTATCAGCTAAATTTGATAAAATCCTAATTTGAAAGCGAAGGTTAAATTGGAGAAAGGGTAGAATAATCTGATATAAAACTAAATGTAAAATAGAAACAAGAAACGAAACAACTAAAGTTTAGGGAAAAGATGAAAAGTAGAGAAGCGATAGAAATAGAGCGTTACTTTTTTGATTTGAAAAAAGCGAGATTTTAAACGTAATCTTATAATTCTCAGTATCACATGTTACAACTTGACATTGTAAAATAAAATATCCCTAGTTTTCCATAACTTTACGTACGACTTAGATGTGAAGAGAGTTTGCGTTTTCTTTTGCACACGACTTTGATTCTCCTTTTTTTTTTAAATTAAACTGTGTAAAGCAAGTTTGACCTGATAATATAACTTAAACGCGAAAAAAGTAATAAACACAAAACGTTAAAATGTTTAAAGAAAACCTAAACGAACGAAACATTCTCTCCTTCGAATTCGAGCGAAGCCTTACCTGCCTAACTGACATTTTGTTTTTTTTAGTAGTGTAGTTTTGTCTAATTTGTTTTCACTTCATACGTATTTAATGCGCGTAATTTATTTTTTAGACTTGGTTCGTCCAACGCAAACTTGGACTTTTGAAACGTAAAACTAGCCTATCTCAACGAAGAGTCATCCTCCATTGAATTAAACTTAGCTTGCTTGATTTTGCTTTTTAAAGTTGATCAATTTTAGTAAAATATGGAATTTTCGTGAATTTCAGTACTGTCCCACGCGTTTCCCACGAACGCCAATTTCTCGCAGAGAAACGCTCCGCTAGGAAAGATGTTCTTCTTCTTCTCTTGTGGGCGTGTGTGTGTGAATGTGAGTTGTTTTTTTTCTTTTGTTAGTTTGTGTGAGGCGTGACTGACTTATCGCGAGTGACTGCAAATTAGGATGATGTTTTGTTTTTGCTGCTTTCGCCTGGCGAAAGTTGGCGTCTGACTTATTGTGGGAAACCCCACTAATTTTAGGCCGTTCCGTTGAGCTGACCACATTTGGTGTCCTGGATGAGCTGGTTCATGCGGTGGGCGAACGTGGGGTAGTCCTGTGAAAGGTTGGGAAAGTTTTATTTGAAATTTTTGATAGTATAAACTCGAAGGATCACAAATTTAAACGTCAAACTTCACACACTGAATCACTCACTCATTCACTTACTCACTAAATCTCATCAATTTACGCACTCACTCACGCTCCACAAATGTTTGATTAAATAAACACAAAAATCGAAAACTCGATAGACCAAAAATCACTCACAGACTTACTAACTCTGATAAAATCACTCACTCTTATATACTTACTAACACATTATTTAACTTGCTCACTCATTTACTCTGATACATTGACTTCACTTACTAGCTCTGAAAATCACTCGTTATGATATACTCAATCCCTTTAAAAATCTCACTTACTCTGATACACTCACTCACTCACCCACTCACTTAAACATTCACTCTCTTACTCACTCAATCACTCACTTTGATACGCTCCCTTCGACTCACTAACTTACTGACTCACTCATACACTTACTCACTTTAATACACTCACTCTCTTTAATATTCTCACTCACTCTGATACATTCATTGACTCTCATACATTCACTCAGTTGATACACTCACTTACTCACTCTCAAACACTTACTCACTTACAAACTCGTGCTGAAACTCACTCACCCTGATATATTTACAAACTTTAATGAACTCAAACACTTTGATGCAACCACTCACTCACTCATCGGCGACTTTTGGATTGTTATTCTATTGCGCATTCCGATCGCTCAGCACACGCAAACCCTTATACAGTATTTACTCACACACTCCGAATCACCCACTTCCTTTAATAAACTCACGCACTCATTTACTCAATCACTCACTTCATCATTCACCCTCTTACACTTACACTTCCGCAGTAACAGTTCAATAGGGCGTATCTGCGTTTGTAAACAAGCAGTCTATCCCTGTCTTACTTGACGTGCACTGTCACTTGAGCAAAAGGGATAGACTGCTTGTTTACAAACGCAGATTCGCCCTATTGAAATGTTACTACGGACTTACTATCAACTTACTCACATTGATGCACTAACTCACTCACTCTGATACACTCACTCATTCGCTCACACACTCTGATACCCTCTCTTACTCACTCATTCACTCACTTATTCACTCAATCACTTTCCCGTAGAGGTGGAAATGAATTGGGATTAACATATTTTGATATTTTTAAATATGTAATATCAAAATATGTTATTCCGAACTCATTTCCACCTCTACGAGAAAGTGAATAAGTGAGTTATAAATTTTATAAAGCGGGAAGATCAAAACTTGGTTAACTTGGTAATTCATTTTCAACAAATTTTTGAATTTAAAAAAAATATTAGAAAGAAGAATTCATAAAATTTTAGTTTTTTAATTGTGTTGGAAGTTTAACTTGTTGTGACTTTGCCAATGTTTTTAAATATTGCCCATTTTTTATGACTACTCTTTTCAAACATTTAAATGATAAAAGCATGATATTTTTCGTAGAAGAAAACAGGGTGGCCCCTCAAATGCTATTTTCAAATTCTCTACCCGACTTCTCCAGAATCTTAAATAAAGGGATTTTCCAGCCTTAAAAAATTGTTTCATTTGAAAACTAAATAAATTTCAAAAAGGTTATTATTAATTTTAGTACAAATGGAACAAAACAAAAAAAATATAACAAAAAATACTTCAAAATGAAAGCACTCATAATTTCGGTTTCGAAAAAAAATTAACAGTCGAAATATTTAAAACAATTTATTAAAATCTTAAAAAATACATAACATTGCATGGTTTATTTTAAAAATAATGGTAATAGAAAAAGAAAATAAGAATGGCAAAGAAAAAACAATTAAATTTCAAATATTTTTCTTGGACAAAAAATATCATGTTTTTGGAAATTCCTGTACAAAAAAAAATTATATAAAGTTTCATTTTTGGTTTGGATTTTAGCTAAAAAAAATAATTTTGTTTAATCAATATTGACATTCCAATGCTTGAAATTTCATTGCAATGAAAAATACAGCTTCTTTAAAAGTCATGCTTCAAGCAAATTTTATGACCAGACAAATCCTTTAAAAATATTTGTAATGGCCAAAATTCTTTAAACGTCTTCAACTATTTTGTCATTTTTATAATATAAATATTTAAAAAAAATTCAAAAGGTAAAAAAATGGTCTGCTCGAAAAACGTCTGGTTTAATTTGATAATTATTTTTTTCCGATTAATGAAAATCATCATTCATCTAAACATTACTTAACAAATACTCTTAAAAAAGTTTACGGGTGTCAAGAACTTGAAAAAAATATGAACTGATAAAATCGGTTTATAATTTAAAATTAAAAAATATGACAAACTCAAATTTGAAGATTCCAAATATATTCAAATATTTAAACAATAAGACATAATGAAACAACAGAATAATAACTTTACGCTGGACACACATGGAAATTAAGTATTGTTTTAAAATTGGGTAAAGTTGACTTTTACCTTATATTTCAAAACATAGTCAAAAATATAAAAAAAAAATCTTTCTTTTCCTAAACATATTAAGATTGAAAATAGCCTTTTTAACCTCAAGCAGATTAAAATTATTATTAAATTATCAAAAAACTAATTGAGTTGAAAATTATTGTACCAAATATTAAATTTGCTTCAAAAGATTTAATTTCAAACGAGTATGCTTGGGAATCCGACTTTTCCCAACATTTTGACAAAAAAAAACACAAATTCTAGATTTTTTCTCGATTTTTCTGTGGATTTTTGTGAATTGGGTACTAAAGCCCTATGGCAATTTTTATGTAGAACGGTAAAAACCATTTCTAATCTAATCTAATCTAATCAAACACAAGCGCAGCCAGTCCGAAGAAAGCATCCTGGAAGAACATGTGATTAGATTACGCCCCATGTTCTTTCTTGTCAATATTAATGATTGTAGTACATTCGAGCATCCCCGAAACGTATTACACTCATAAAAGCGGCCAGGCCTACTGCGTTGCATTAACCGCAGAGAGGATTCTGTGAACGGATCACATTTCACAGAATCTACAGGGGAGGAAGGATGCGTGGACATACCGTACCAAACGCTCCGCAACGGTAAAAACCATTTCTGACCACTTTTTTCATTTTAATGCAAAAAAAATTTGAGCTGTCAAGTAGGAGCTTTTCTGTCAAGAAGGACCGCGAGATTAATTTTTCAAAATTGATTTAAAAATCCATTATAAACTCTTTGTGGTCGTACAAAGGGTCATTGTACTCAGAAAAATAAGTTTTATCGCTGTAAACAATAATATCAGCAAACTAAGCTTCATTTTAGGACCCAATTTCCGACTTTTCTGATTTCCGGACTTGAGTGGTCACCCTGACCTTAACATAAGTTGCTCAAAATAATTTCCTGAATACGATAAAATTATAAACATTCTAAAACAAGTTTCGGACTTTAGAGGATCTATTGAAATGGTCAGATTAGCTGATACGCTAATTTGCTGATTCGATTTTCGATACTTCGAATGAAGGAGAAAATCGTGACGTCAGAAATGAACTCAAATCACTCAAAGTTCATTTTGTGAGTGACTTTAACATTTTGGCCTAGTTTGACAGCTACATTCATTGTCCCTAGTTTTATTGTGGGAGAGAAAAGAAGGCGAAAACTTTATGAAAATCATACCTGTCAAAATTCCTAGCCTTAAAATTTTGTCGCGAGTTGCTTTTCTCCTCTAATTGAATCCACTAGTTCGAATGCAGAGATTTTGCTCTATCCAGATTTTTAAGCGAAGATGGCGTTACGAATGGTTCACGCCCGAAACGTTAAAATCTTGAAACCAATTACAGAGGAATGTTAGAAAAATAACTCTTATGGTTATTTATTATTTTGTTTTACTGCAATAAACTAATCAAAAGCAAAAAAGTATAGCAAACGAATTAATAAAACGCGATCCAAGCAGCCTTTAATGTTATTTATAATTTAAAAATTTCGACCAACAACAAACTTTGTAATAATAACAAAAACTGTCATTAAATTTTATAAAGCTAGCCCTTGCAATACTTACAATATGAACGAGAAGATTCAATAACAGTTTTACGCTAGTGAAATTTGGTTAATGTTACGCGACCCATTTGGTTAAAGTTTCCCTAATAAAATCAACAACAAGAACAACAACAGTTTTTGTTATAACAGCGGAACTGTTGTTAAGCTAACATTCAATTTGTTATTTCCACCTCCCAACCCATGATTGATACACTCACTTGCTCACTTACTCATACTCTCACTTACTCCGATGAACTCACTCACTCTGATTATTTACTTATTCTTATTCACTCACTTACTCACTCACTTACTAATCATAGTAAGTGAGTGACTCACTGACTCTCAAACACTCAATTTTCCCGCCGAACCCCCTTGCCGCAACTCACCGTCGACAGGCACACCTGCTCGACCTGCTGCGACACGGCCGGAAAGCCGATCCCGGCGAACGTCTCGTGCAGCCGCTTCATGTCCACCTCGCCCATGCTGTACAGCACCGCCAGAAACAGCTCGTAGTGCAGAATGCCTTCGGGCGCGAGCAGCGCCTTGATGATGGCCGCCTCGAACGATTGGAGCAGGTTCTGGCGGAAGAACTCCCTTCCGTAGAGTTTCCACCGGTCGTTGAGGGCCTGGAGGGATTGGAGGGTGGCGCGGGTGACGTGCGGATCGTTGGCGCACACGATGGCCTGGCCGTACGCGTTCATGATGGCGGTGAACTGATCCGGGTGGTCGAGACTGGAGGTGGGCTGGTGGTTGCCGAGGGCGGCTGACACGGTCGGGGTGAACTGTTTGAGCACGCTGGATTTGTAAAAGTATTGCCACCGGTGGAGCAGGATGCCGTTGAAGAGCAGGTAGAGGGAGAGGCTGGCGTCGGCGTGGCCGTTTTGGTCGCTTTTGGCGGGGGTGTGTTCCTGGGCGAAGACGAGCGGGAGGACGTGCTCGATGGAGAAGTTGAGGATGTCGGGGAGGAGGGAGACGTTGCCGGGTTGTTCGACAATCAGGAGGAACATTTTGAGCAGGATGTCGAGGGAGCGGAACCGTTGGGCGGTGATTTGCTCGGACTTGGTCTTGCCGAGGAACAGGAGAATGATGTTCTTGAGGAACAGTTGGCCGAGCTGAATCTGGAGGGTGCGGATGATGCCGAGGCAGAAGTCGAAGATGCGCTCGATGAGGGCGCAGTTCTTGCTGCTGGCAGCACTGTAAATGGTGAGAGTTTTCTCTATCACAGGTCGGAACGCGGCCGCCAGCATCTGCTTTACGGAACTGCTCTGCTCCTGGTAGTAGTCGAGCAGGTCTCGCAGCATGCCGAGCACGGACGTGGCCACCGCAACGATCTTCTCCTCCTGGCCGTAGTCTAGGGAGGGGTTGGTGGTGCCGCCGTTGCTGAAACCATGGCCAAGGTCAAGCCTGATCAAATCCCCGGCGATAAATGCAATGTACTCTTGGAGTAACGCCGCTCGACCTTCGTAGTTCTGTTCCGGCACAGAACATCCAGCCCATGGCAACACAAAGCAGTTGCAGATCGCTCGACGAACGGTCAGTGCCGTTGGCCGCTCCAAATGCCTTAGGTCACTGTGCACCAACGGTTTGATAGCTTGTACGAGGTATTTTGGTCGCAAATTGGCACTTACACTGAGCAATAGCTGGGCCGCCGCGCTCGTCAGCATCCGCAGCTGGTCCCGCTTGACCTTTTGCGGCGGCAGCAGGAACCTCGGAATGCAACCCACGAAATGCATCATTTCAGCCTCCCCAAACGGGATGTGCGCCACCAGCAGCAGACTCCGCAGCGTGATCATCGTCTGACTGACCACGTCCACCATCTCACCCGCCAGGGCCGGTAAATGCATGAAAAAGTACTCCATCGGATCCCCAGCCGCACCCGAAACCGTCTCCACCAGCTTCACCAACGACTCGATCAGCTGACCCAGCGTATCGCCGACCTTCTCCGATCGCTCGTGCAGCAACGGGCTGATCCGCGCAATCAACTGGCACAACGATATGAAATCACGAAACTTGCACCGCAACCCGTTACGACCATCCTCATCGTAAGCCGCCTGCAAATGGCCACCACTAATCAACCCAACCGTCGAAAGCACCGTCGCGTACGGACCCGCCACATCCGAAGCAAACTCCGAAAACACCACATCATACACCCTCACCGGCTCAATCTCCGCAATCTGCGCGATCGTATCGATGCACTGGTTGAAAAAGTGTTGCAACTCCGTCTCATTATCATCGTCCAGCTCCTCCCCGTCCAACATGTCCAGCTGCTGGTCAAAGTCGTACTGGAACAACATCCGCTTCACCGTCCCCGAAGCCAACGCCAGCAACTTATCCGCGTGCTTCCCACTCGAAACCGTACCCCCACAATCACTCGAGAAGCCCCTCACGATCGGCGTCCAGATCGTCAACCGCTCCGTAAACGCCAACGCCCCGTACCCATAAAACGTGTACTGAAACAGGCAGTTCAAATAACTTATGGCAGGAAAGTGTGGATCCTTGCTCCACCGAACCCACTGCTGCGTCGTAAACAACCGCAACAGCTCCGTCAGCTTGTCCTGATACAACTCATTGGACAACTTCAGCGTCGGCTGCTGCAACAGCTCGATCACCCCCGTCGCGATCACCGTCGGCAGCGGCAGCGGCTTCTGCCGGTAAAACAGCTCCGAAATGGTCGTCAGCGCCGATATCGACACGTCGTTGTACACCTCGTTCCACCGCGCCAGCAAGAACAAACTCTGGAAAAACTCCGGCGCCGTCACGTTGTCCAGCGGTGCCCACGAGAAGATCTGCTGCACGCACACCAGCAGATCCGTCGTCGCCTGCTCCAGCCGAGAGTCGTCGCCGAACGGCGCCGGCAGATGGGCCATACTGGCAATTCCATTCTTACTAATAGTTCGGCTGATGCACAGCTCGGCGTAACGCTGCAGGATCTCGAACGTCGCCGGCAGGTACATCGAGACGCAGTACGAGAGGTACTTTTGCCGCTCGCTCGTGATGTCCGCCTTGGTGCTGGTGATCTCGTCGGAGGTGGCGCGCAGTAGCGTCACGCCCAGCGTGAACTTGCTCTTGAGCAGCTCGAGGACCTGAAAGGAATGGGTTTGTTTGAATGTTGTTTTTGAACAAAATTAGTTTCCTGTGCGAGGGATCGTGATGATCTAGGCTTCTCTTCAAATTCTCTAGAAGAACAGACGTATTTAAACGATCATACCATGAAGAATTGCTCTGGTATATGCGGTCCAGAGTGATCCCATGCGAGTGCGTACCGATAATGAAGATGGCCGACCTTTATAACGTGCCCTTCCGGACAGTACCATCGTGGGTCACTTCTATTCCATCTTGTTGATGTTTTGCTACCGTCTTTGCAACATCTTGAAGCTGGTTGTAAAGTTTAAATCCTGTGTAACAAAGCGAGTTCTGCGTACATGCCATTTTCCAGTTGTGCAATCAGAGATCGTCAGCTCCTCTAGTGTCATACGCATGGATATCCCTTCCGCGTACCATGGCTTCCGTCAAGTATCGTGGTACCATCCTTTCCTTCATACGAAAAACAAAAAAAAAGGTGTTGTACTCGATTCGTTGCTTCATCGACATCCACTGCAAACATTGGAGCATGCTCCGCTGTCAGCCGATGACATCTTAGGATAAGTGACATGATTTTACTCTGCAAAACTTGCATTCTTTGAAGTGGCCATTGTTTTGCCAAGAATAAGTTCCGTCTGCACCAATCGTAAACAGTCAGCGCGCGACATTGTTTTTGTTTACGTTCTCGCACCAACTGTCAAACGTATCTTGCGTTACACTCTAAACTGTGTTCAGTTAAACAAAGGGTAAAACCATATATTGATGCATTTCGATTTCTCTTCTCTTCAATTTTTTTGTTTTCAACTGTTTTCTTCATGTATTACTGCAACTCCGTTTCATTTTCACTTCCAGAAGTGTTTTCAAAAGATTCCATGTTTTCAGAACATCTTTGGACATCCTTTTGTGTTATTCATACACGATTTTTGAATTCTCTTCTATCTTGAAGTGGTTTCCAAAGTTTTCAAATTTTAGCTCACCTTATCAGTTTTCATATACATCATCAGTTTTCAGAAATTTCATCGCCAGGAACTTGTTGGCATTTTTGTGTTTTTCAAACACTGAACTCAGGACCTTCATCATATGGAACAAGGTTGTTAACGATAAAATTATCGAGGCTCGATAACGATAGTTCTATCGTTATCGTTAATTCGATAATTCTATCGGCGATAATCTTATCGCCGATAATGGACGATGACTCATTTTTTAAATCTTTCTAAAATAAAATCGATTAATTCAACCATATCATGTTAAATTTTCAATGCTTTCACTAAGAATATATTTTTTGAGAATGTAGTATGTTTAAAAGTATAAATTATGTGCTCAAAATTGTTCACAAAATACCGTATTTTTGAGCATGAGCATGAGCATGGTTGACTGCCAATGAGCTGCTACTCCGTTATTGACAGATCAGCTGAAGTTAAACAATGAATCAAAAATGATCAGTGGGAGCCAACCATCCGTTCACTGTTTAACCTCTGAAGATCCCTACTTTATTAGTCAATACCGGCGCCCTCCCAAGAAGCCTGCAGTTCAACGAAAGGGAGGAATGTTAGTCCGATAGTTGAAGTTGCAGACTCATCAAGCACACAGTTTTTCGCTATATACTTGTTGATAACGCTTAAGACCGTTGAATCCACAGCATCTCCTTCAAGCATCACGTGATTAATATTTTTTTGGGTTAGTAGGATAAGGTATTGGCTTTTCGATGCCTCCCGAGCTACGATGCCAGGGGGGGACTTTCATAACAGACCCGTCGGCGAGCCTTCCGAGCAACGATGCTATGGGAAGGTCTTTCTGGTTAACACACAAAATCACTCACACACAATTATTTCACTCCACTATTAATTAATCCAAAATGTCAGTGCGTCTTTCGATCATTATATAGAAATGGCTTTTTCACCATAAAAAATAAAACCTTATTCGAAAAAAATATACACAATTTACCCGACGCCGTGCCTTCCGATCAACGATGATATAGGAAGGGCTTTGAAAATCACAAAACAATTAATTAAGATCACAAAAAAATCACAGAAAAACACCAATTACTCAACGAAAAACACGCTCAAGACACAAATAATTCAGTAAGGCATGCTATTATTCGATTACCACAATCACTCACCCCATACGAATAGCGACACAAAAGCACACACAAAAATTAACCTGCATAATCACGACTTCGCGTCCCCACTTCCAGCGCACCAATCTTCACAAAATACCGTATTTTTTTCGAAAAACTCAAATTTTCATAATTTGCAAGATGGGTATCAAACGAAGCGAAATTTTGTATGTTTTTTTTTCACTTTAGTAAAGTATTTTTGTAAAATACTAAAATTTTCACAAAATACCGTATTTTTCGAAAATACTCAAAATTTCATAATTGGGTTCTAAAATGAAGCTTAGATTGCTGATATTATTGTTTACAGCGATTAAGCTTATTTTTCTGAGTACAATGACCCTTTGTACGACCACATAGAGTTTAAAATGGATTTTTAAATCAATTTTGAAAAATTATCCTCGCGGTCCTTCTTGACAGAAAAGCTCCTACTTGACAGCTCGTTCCTAGGGGACCATAGTTAATCCATCGAAAAAATGTTGTCTTGTCAAAAAAAAAATTTGCGTTAAAATGAAAAAAAAGTGATCAGAAATGGTTTTTAATCGTGTTTTTTAACGTTGTACATAAAAATTGACATAGGGCTTTAGTACCCAATTCGCAATATGTATTTCAAACGAATTGAAATTTTTTATGCTTTTTAATTTTTTTTTTCCTTTTTTTCATCTAATCCCAGCGTGCCTCTAATGTTGCCATATCAGCACTTTGACATTCAATTACATCTCATTAAAAGCGTTTTCAGCTGAAATCAAGTGATAAATAGCTCAATAAGGAGTTAGCAAGCAAGTTTCAAAAGTTTTGCAAATTTAGTTGTTTGAATAGTGAAAATCAGCAAATTGGATGGAGTTAGGAGCGAGTGGTTAACCTGCCAATCACGCGAGAATTTCCCCTACTATTTTTTTACAAAATACCGTGTTTTTTCGAAAGTACTCATATTTAAATAATTTGCAAAAATGCAGATTTTTTTTCACTTTATTAGAGCTTTTTTGGTAAAATACTAAAGTTTTCACAAAATACCTTATTTTTTCAAAAATACTAAATTTTTTAAAAATAAGCAATATGGGTTTCAAGCGACGCAAAATTTTGTATTAAGCATACACAATTTGTATGTATGTATAAAACATGCAAAATTTTGCTTCGTTTGATACCCATATTGCATATTTTTAAAATTTGAGTATTTTCGAAAAAATACTGTAATTTGTGAAAATGTTGGTACTTTTAAAAAAAACACTGAAAAATTGAAAAAGCATCCTAAATTATAATTCGTTTGATACCCCTATTGCAAATTATGAAAATTTGAGTATTTTCGCAAAAACACGGAATTTTGTGAAAATTTTAGTATTTTCCAAAAACAATCTAATAAAATGAAAAAGCATGCAAAATTTTGCTTCGTTTGATACCCATACTGCATATTTTGAAATTTTGAGTATTTTCGAAAAATATGGTAATATGTGAATTTTTTTGTGTTTTCCAAAAAAATCTAATAAATTGAAAAAGCATACCAAAATTCGCTTCGTTTGAGTATATTCGAAAAAATGCAGTATTTTGTGAACATTTTTGAGTACATATTTATACTTTGAAACTTACTACATTTTTAAAATATATATTCATTGTTGGTTGATTGGTTGAATTAATCGATTTTAGAAAGATTTCAAAAATGAATTATTATGGTTATCGTCGATTCCGGATAAAATCAACGATAATTTTATCGATTAACAACCTTGATATGGAACTTGTTTGATTATTGTGTTTTTCATACACGAATTTCGACTGTTTTTTATGTGTTAGTACGTCTTCAACCGAAATTTGTTTGCATTCTCGTATTTTTCGTACACGAATTTCAACCGTTTTCATGTTTTAGTACATCTTGAAGGCTCAGGAACGTCATCATCTGGAACTTTTTTGCAATTTCGACACTTTCCATGTTCTTGTACATCATGGGTGCTCAGGAACTTTATCATCTAGAACTTGTTTTCATGTTTTAGTACATTATCAGCACTCACAAGAACTTTATCATCTGGAAGTTGTTTGATTCTTGTGGATTTTTCACACACGAATTTCGACTATCTTCATGTTTTAGTACATACTTCTTCAATGCTCAGGAACTCCATCAACCGAAACTTGTTTACATTCTTGTTTTTCGTACAAGAATTTCATGTTTTAGTACACCATCTGAGCTCATGATCTTCAGAATGTGGCACTTGTTTGCATTGCATGTTTTAGTACATCATCAGAGGTCAGGAACTTAACCATCTGAAACTTGTTTGCATTCTTGTGTTTTTCATACACGAATTTCGATTGTTTTCATGTTTTAGTACATCTTGAAGGCTCAGGAACTTCATCATCTGGAACTTGTTTGCATTTTTGTCTGTTTTGCGTACACGAATTTCTACAGTTTTCATGTTTTAGTACATCTTGAAGGCTCAGGAACTTCACTATCTGGAACTTGTTTGCATTGCATGTTTTAGTACATCATCAGAGCTCAGGAACTTCACCACCTGGAACTTTTTTTTCATACACGAGTTCCGACTGTTTTCATGATTTAGTACATCTTGATGGTTCAGAAACTTCATACTCTGGAACTTGTTTGCAGTTTTGTCTATTTTTCATACACGAATTTCGACAGTTTTCATGTTTTAGTACATCATCGGTGCTCAGGAACTTCATGATCTGGAACTTGTTTGCATTCTTGTGTTTTTCATGCACGAACTTTGAAATCAACTCGCATTCAGCGTCTTCCAACAGTGTTTTAGTACATCTTCAGTGCTCAGGAACTTCGCCATCTGGAACTTGTTGGCATTGTTGTGAGTTTTCCATACACAAATTTTGAAATCAACTCTCATCCAGATGTGCTTTTCAACAGTTTTCATGTTTTAGTACACCTTCAGTGCTCAAGAACTTCACTACACACTATTGTTACTTGTGTTTTCGACCAGCTCTCGTCCAGATGTTCCAACATTCTGCTCACTCCACAGCAAGGATCACGATCACCACCGTCTGTCTGTCTACCCTCCAAGGCCGCGCATAAATCAATCATCACGATCCCCCCCTCTTCCACAACGCAGAAGGTCACCATCAGCCTCACCTGACTCATGTAGTCCGGATGCTCCTCCGGAAACTGGCGCTTCCCCACGAGCGCCACCAGCTGGGCCACCTTGTCGCGCTGCATGCCCGGAATGTCGTGCGAAAAGGCCGCGTACGTGGCCCAGAGGGCGTCCCGCAGCTGCACCCGGGCCGCCTCATCGAGCGCGGGCCATCGCTGCTGGATGGTCACCTCCACCGTGGACACGTTGAAGAACCAAAAGTACTGGTTGTTGAAGCGCGGTAGGTTCTGCAGACACAGGAGCCAGGAGTGCGGGGTCCGCTGGAACTGCTGCAGCTGGCCTTCGATGGTGTGCTTGCGGGCGTTCGAGGTGCCCGGATGGTAGAACTCGTTGACGAGGGCCTCGATCGCGAGCAGGTCGCCGGTAGGCTCCGCCTGTTGGGAGAGAGAGGAGGGAGGGGATTTAGGTTCTGCACGTCGAGATGAGTCCACGGTCAACGCTACATTCCGACTCGCAGTGTCACACCCAAACGGAAACATGCGCTGCATGTCTGGCGATCGTCGCGATCGCGAATCAAATGACATAATTTCACGATCAACAAACAACAACGTAAGGTAGATGGTCTATACGACACCCATATTATTACAGCGAATTCCACGTTCCCTTTCAACCGCGCGAGAGAACTCGTAATGAGCATGCAAGAGGGGGTTTGAGCACTACAACAGAAAACCTTGACCAGAGCGCGATCGAGCTGCTGCTGCACATCTGACCCGTCCCCGGATCATCACACCGCCCGTCAATGAACTATTTTTGCGCAAAATTTCTCCCCGTCCGAACCTGTTCGGCCGCTCGGCGGTGCGTCACCGCCAGCCCCAAGCTGCGCTTTTATCAGTGGAAAAAACAGCTTTCCTCCCGCCTTGTATTATCGCATCTGCGTTGTCGTCGTCACTTTGCGGGGAAAAAATAAGTAAATATTTAGCTCTCTGCCGCGAGATTTGCGAGTGTTGGTGAGCTTAAGCTGGTTCTGCGACGGTGTGTACACGATAACAAACCGCACACAACAAGAAGAAGCGATTTTCAATGTCTTTTTGGCTGGTTTTTTCTTGTAGACTTGGATTTGGCGACTACGACGTCATCACGTCGATCGCGCAGTGGTACCAGGTTTCGGGGCGAAGGTGCTTCTTCCTTATTTGCGGGTTTGTCCTTGAGTCGGCTGACCACATGACCTAGAATGGTTGGTACTGGGCTAGAGATCCGCGTAGCTGCTAATTATTCTAGCAATTTGCACATTTTTTTACCGGATATGAAACCACTTTGTCAGGAACCTCAAAATTTTAACATTCATTACTTCTTTATCGGGAATCTTTCATCAACTTCCAATAATCACTTCATTTCAACAATGTTTTTGGACCTTACTTTTACTCAGGAACCTCTTCTTTTGAACATTCATTACTCCTTAACCTGGAATTCTTCATCAATTTCCAATAATCACTTCATTTCAACAATGTTTTTGGACCTTACTTTTACTTAGGAACTTCAATATCAGGAATCTCTTCATTTGAACATTTATTACTTCTTTATCGGGAATTCTTCATCAATTTCCAACAATCACTTCATTTCAACAATGTTTTTGGACCTTACTTTTACTTAGGAACTTCAATATCAGGAACCTCTTAATTTGAACATTCATTACTCCTTAACCTGGAATTCTTCATCAATTTCCAATAATCACTTTATTTCAACAATGTTTTTGGACCTCACTTTTACTTAGGAACTTCAATATCAGGAACCTCTTCATTTGAACATTCATTACTCCTTAACCTGGAATTCTTCACCATTTTCCAATAATCACTTCATTTCAACAATGTTTTTGGACCTTACTTTTACTTTGGAACTTCAATATCAGGAACCTCTTCATTTGAGCATTCATTACTCCGTAACCTGGAATTCTTCATCAATTTCCAATAATCACTTCATTTCAACATTGTTTTTGGACCTTACTTTTACTTAGGAACTTCAATATCAGGAACCTCTTCATTTGAACATTCATTACTCCGTAACCTGGAATTCTTCATCAACTTCCAATAATCACTTCATTTCAACAATGTTTTTGGACCTTACTTTTAATTAGGAACTTCAATATCAGGAACCTCTTCATTTGAACATTCATTACTCCTTAACCTGGAATTCTTCACCATTTTCCAATAATCACTTCATTTCAACAATGTTTTTGGACCTTACTTTTACTTTGGAACTTCAATATCAGGAACCTCTTCATTTGAACATTCATTACTCCGTAACCTGGAATTCTTCATCAATTTCCAATAATCACTTCATTTCAACAATGTTTTTGGACCTTACTTTTACTTAGGAACTTCAATATCAGGAACCTCTTCATTTGAACATTCATTACTCCGTAACCTGGAATTCTTCATCAACTTCCAATAATCACTTCATTTCAACAATGTTTTTGGACCTTACTTTTAATTAGGAACTTCAATATCAGGAACCTCTTCATTTGAACATTCATTACTCCTTAACCTGGAATTCTTCACCATTTTCCAATAATCACTTCATTTCAACAATGTTTTTGGACCTTACTTTTACTTTGGAACTTCAATATCAGGAACCTCTTCATTTGAACATTCATTACTCCGTAACCTGGAATTCTTCATCAATCTCCAATAATCACTTCATTTCAACAATGTTTTTGGACCTTACTTTTACTTTGGAACTTCAATATCAGGAACCTCTTCATTTGAGCATTCATTACTCCGTAACCTGGAATTCTTCATCAACTTCCAATAATCAGTTCATTTCAACAATGTTTTTGGACATTACTTTTACTTAGGAACTTCAATATCAGGAACCTCTCCATATGAACATTCATTACTCCTTAACCTGGAATTCTTCATCAATTTCCAACAATCACTTCATTTCAACAATCACACCATGATAAATAGATAGCTTTAATGGTTTTTAACCTCAATTGCTTTAATTTTTTAAACATCTAAGAGATTCAACTTACCGCAATGTTTACACTCCAGGAGTTTTTTTTGAAAAGGTCCAATAACCCAAATGTCCAGTTTTTGCTTTTTGGGTGTTTTTGAAACCGCCTTGAGTATTGAAAAACTCCCAAAAAGCAAAAACTGAAAATTTGGTTTATTTGACCTTTAAAAAAAACTCCAGACTTGCTTTCTGGAGTTTTTTTTGAAGTCCAAAAAACAAAATTTTATTTGTTCGATTTTTGGGTTGTTTTTAGAAAACCCCTTAAGACGTTTTCAAAAATACCCAAAAAGCAAAAGAAATAAAATGTTGGTTTATTGAACCTTAAAAAAAAGCACCAAATTGTATTCGAAGGTTCTTGAAGCTTGAAGTCGACGTCCGCAATAGGGAAGTGCAACAATTTATCACAAATATCCACGTCGCTACGTTATGAATTTGAGCAAAAGTCGGTATTCGAGAAACGTTGAAGAAGTTGAATCTTTTTAATGTTTTGTTTTAATCAAAATTTGTAATTTTAACTCAAACTCAAATCCCCAAACCCAAACCCTTCTGGCAGCACTGCCGCGCCCCGAACCTGCCATCTCCGCGAGACGACAAGACTTCCCAAGGAGCAGCAATGGCTACTCACCATCTTTCTTTTCCTCCTGCGGAAGGTGGTGCCACCAGTGCCAAATCAGCGCCCCAATCTTCCGATCAATCGATCTCTGAACCTTCTCCCCCTTCCGGAAAGAACTTCCCTGCGCGGACACACCACGTAAACGCCCCCGTTCCGCCACGGAGAAAAAACGTCTCCGTCTCTGCGGGAGGTTCCGTCAAAGTCCGGACGTGGCCGTTGCACTACTTCCGGCCCAGCCCTGCTTCCGAGAACTCACGACCAGGAGTCGTCCTCTTCTTATTGCGTGTTTCGTTTTGTCGCACAAAAGATAAAGATTTTTCTTTGCACTTTTTTCCTGCGACTTTGACGGACTACTTGGACTTGGAGCTGTAAATGAACTGACTGCTTCGGACCAACTCTACGCACACACTAAACGGGGGGGCCTTCCGTCAGGCAGAGTCTGAAACAGTGACGACAACACAGGCAGAGACTACTATGATGGCAGGGTTGCCAGCTGAGATGAACAAGCGTAAGAGGTTGTTTCAGATGACATCTCTGTAAAAAAATTGAGGTTAATTCAGTTAAATAAAGTTTCATACAAATTCAGCGGCTGTTTGTCTAAGAAAACGTTTCAAATTTCAACAAAATTACAGTCCCCAACATCAAATCTTAAATCTTAATCGAAACTAGCAACACTGCATGCGTACGGTTGTGTTGATACATTCAAAGCCAGCACACACTTACACACTGAAAGAGAATACGACACACATACACGGGCAACTCGCACGTTGAATCATTTTGCCTGATGGCTTCTTTATGTTGCTGCTGAAATCATGAATGAATATGTGCTTCACTGGTGTGATCCTGCGTGTTTGTGTGCAATGTTTTGGTTATCGCGAAGGCGAACTGTCAAGACGGGATGAGTCATCTTGCCAAATTTGTACGTGAGCAGGGATGTCAATGATATAGTTTATAAAAATTTGGTCAAGATATTTTTATTTTCTGGAGAATTCTAAAAAAAATCGGAAATTACAAAATTACAAATAAATTGTAAGATAACATACCCGATCCAAGTGTTAGTTTGACAGCTTGCACCATCAGGTTTTACGCCGACTCGATTTGGTCGTTAGAATGGCGTGCACTGTTTACATGGACGACCATGTAAACAGTGCACGCGAGCTGTCAAATGAGCTTTATGACGTTTCTGCAAGCGTTCCTGTAAAAAAAAAAACATAATGGCGCACCATTTGATTTTGCTTGCCTAACGAAATTTTAGCTCACATTTAATTTTTCGTAGACCTACACGCAATACTTTAATTCTCGATTAAATTTTCAAAAGGCCCTATCTGCATAGAAAACCCATGAGGGATAGGTTGTTTTGAAAATTTAATCTAGAATTGATGTTCTGAATTCTGAATGCTGAAAATTTTAAAATTAAAAAAAATATTTGTTCAATAATTCTTAGTTAATTTAAGAAATTTACTCTTAGATTTTAAAATTTTACCATTCTATACTTATGAATTTCTAAAATTATATCATTTTTAAAGATTTAAATTCTTAAATTATAAAATTTCAAAATTATAAAATCTCAAATCTTTTTTTTAAATACACATCTACACTTATGCATTCTTCTTCTTTTTTTAAGCTTAAAAATAAATGAATTATAGAATTCAAAAATCTTAATTTCTTAAAGTCCAAAATTTAAAAATTCTAAAATTTAAAAAAATGTGGACTCCTGAAATTTTAAAAGTATTAATATTCCAAGTATGTATTAAAACACTAAAATTCTTAAATTTTCAAATATTGAAATTCTAAAATTATAAAATTCGAACATTCTAAAATTTCGGACTTCTAAACTTTGAAACGTATTTAAATTTTAAAATTCTATAATCCGAAAATTCTAAAATTTTAAAAATCGAAAATTCTTATAAAATCCTAATTTTTTTTTAGTTTGTTTAAAATTTTAAAGATCTAAAACTGTATACACAGTCATTTTTGATTTTCGAGCTCGGCACAATTCTGCCGAAAACAGAACAACTGATTTTTTCGGCAGAAAAATGCCGAACTTCGGCATATTAACTGTCATTTTTCGCCGAGAGTTCGGTATAATCACTCCCATTTTGCCGAGATTCGGCATATATTCCTGCCGAGCGATAAGTTGTTCTGATTTCGGCAGAATTTTGCCGAAGTTCGGCATAAAAATCTAAGTGTGTACAATTTAAAATTCGCAATTCGCAATTCGCAATTTTCAGTGTAAGAACGGGCCTTGACCGATCTTATGCACCAGGTTCCCGACGAACACGCACTGCCCTTACACCTACATCTCACCCTTGCTCTGAGTCAGTACGAGCAACACGCTAGAACACGCTTTGAGTGTTCGTGCCAGGCATGCACACCTTCTTTTCCGGTTACGCATTTTAACTCGGCCGGGGGTGGTACATTACGTAGGGTTTGATGTAAGTATAAGCGCCTAACCATTTATAGTGTGCCTATCAACTTTCATAAAGCAAAAACTGTTATATTTTTAGTTTGAATTCAAAAACTAATTGTTATTTACTGGGTATTGTTTTCTCCTGAAATCTTCCCTATTGTTGAGTCGTGTTTATCTGTTGATATTTCTTTTGTCGCGGTGTTTTGTTACAATATTTTGGTTCTAAGCATTTTATAAAAGTTTTTCAAAAGTACAATAGTAATATTTGTGTTAATCCTTTAATCATTCCATAAATTGAGTCAGGGCTCGAACCTCACTTGCTTAAGAAAAAGGTGAAGTATCAAAACAATGGACAGTGAAAGAAATATACTATGTAATAAAGAATCAATAGTAAAAGAAAGATAGTAATTTATGAAGAAGATAAAGAAATTAACAATAGTTAATAAATAGAGGTAACAAACATGCTTAGATTGTATTGAGGGCAATTTACAGGGAAGATGAGAAATTATTGAAATAGATAAATAAAGAAAAGGCACATGATAAACAAAATTGACATCGCTGCCAAATTAAGGGAAAGCAGACAGTTTGTTGCAGCAGCATCATTTAGTAAAATAGAGTGGAAAAGCGTTGAGAAGTAAGAGAATAAAATAAGTAAAATCGAAATCAAATGGAGGATAGGAAACAGAAGCCGTTTAAGAAAATCAGTGAAACAAAATAAACAGATGATAGATGGTAGCTGGAAATGGAAAGGAGAGAGGAAACCCCGATCTGCAACGTTCAGGTACATCCACAGCAGTTGACTCAACATACTGCGAATCTAAACAATACCGTCTACAATCACAAATTACTTCCTTTTCCCACATTGACGCGCCCCTTTCTTCTAGCCGTCTCTACTCTGACCCTCGCTGGTCAAAGGTTTACGAGTCGTTTCCACAGGCCACCAGCTAGGTCATCATGAAAACCAAGCCAACGTGGAGGTAAGAAAATAGGACACTCGCAAGGAACCAGAGCTATACTGTTCTGATCAAGATAATTCGGATGATCTAACAGAACTACGGATGTAGTTAGTTGCGCTCCTTCCAGGATGTTCCTTACGTGGACGTCAACCGAAGAGCACGCAACAAAGTCAGTGCCATTGCATGCTCTTAGGTATCAATCCTTGGCCTGCATGTACAATTTAAAATTCTAAAATCAAAATTCAAAAATTCTGGAATTTCAAAATAATATTTTTAAGACTCAAAATTTTCATAAAACTTAAAAAAAAATCTAAAAATCATAAACTCCAAAATTCAAAAAATTCTCAATTTTTAAAATTCGAAAATCTAATTTCTTCAAATGAAAAAATCTAAAATTCTTAATGTTCTAAATTTGTCAATACTAGGGTTTAAAAAATGTCATATAAACATAAGAAACACAATAGCTTATAGGACCTTTAAAAAAACTATAGAATTAAAACATTCTAAAACTTTGAAATTTCAACAAAAAAATAAAGAAATAAAATAAATTCATAAAATCAAAAAATCGAAAACTTTTTAATTTAAAAGAAAAATCTTCAGCCCTAATCTTCAAAATTTTAAAATATCTGGAATTCCAAATTTCTTTAAAAAAATATTTTTTGGGATATTGAAATTATTATTCTATTAAAAAGGGGGTCCAATCGATGTCAAAGTATCGGGGTTTCAGGGTTTTCTATAATTCTAAACGACTACAATATTTGTGTGCTTCTATTATAGTATTCTAAAATAAATAATTTTTCGCGAAAAATATTTTTTTTGCGGTGCTGTACTTTTGAATTTCATAAAAATTCAAAACATTTTAAAACAAGCCCAAACATGCTAAATATGATTATCAATGCAAAAAAATGCATTTTAGATTGTTTTCAGTTGATTAGACTTCTATTTTCATGGAAATTTTGAAGTTTTTTGGAAAAATATTTTTTTTTGCCCCCTGATTTTTCAGAACAATTTTGAAGAGGGGGGGGGGGGGGGCGACATAAACTTTGAAAAATATTTGCAACGGCCTTACTGAATTCGGTGAAAAAAAATCGAAGTGTTTAAGGATTTTTTTTTAATTCTTAAATTCCAGAATTAAAAAAAATATTCAAGGGTCCAAACAATTTAAAATTAGAAAAAATCAAGAAAAACTAAAATCCACTCGTCTGTGATATTAGTTTTTAGAAACCCCAAGTTTCGATCTCACTAGGTTTTTTGGCCAAATTTTTCCTAGTTTTTGTTTAATTTCATTTGAAGAACCTTCTGTTACCAAGCGGGTAATGAAAAGGAAATAGTTGCAAGGAACACCAAATCTCTATGAACCAGCCATTCACACAAGTTGTAAAATTGTTATTTCGGTAAATAAAATGAATTGAATTGAATTGAAAAAGAAAAATTAAAAATCAATTCAAAAAAATCTCAATTTTAAAAATTGCAGAAAACCTGCCAAAAAACGCTCTAAATTTGTATGTACAACTACAAATGGCAAATATGACTTTCTAGGCCCAGCGAAAAAACGAACCAATTCGAAGAAGAAGATCAACAAAAACAAAACGCGCAATGGGATTTGACAGCGCGCATTTTCCGACAGTGCAGCGCGTCGTTTCGAGGCTGGTATGTCGCGTGTCTTTTTCGGGAATACGCGCAATAGCTCTATAACAATAGAGCTACACTGAAAATATGCCACACTTTTTATTCAAGTGCCCAAACACTTGAATGATTGAATAAAGTCACATCGTAGATCTAATTGGTTTGTGTTTCAACATCAATCCAAACCACTATCAAATGCAAGTGTTTGGGCGGTTGACTTTTTGGTATTTTTGCCTTTCTTACTAAAGAAAGGTATAGGTTTTACTTTAAGCCAGGACGTCATTTCCATCTTCGTAAATATGTCGATTCAGCATGAATTTTAAGCGGAAAAATCGCCAAAAAAATCACACTGCATCGATTTTCGACGCTCTATCGATTCACCTTGACAGAACTCGTCTATCTCAAATCCTCGAATTTTGAGAAAATAAATTCCGTGGAGGTCGAGTGATGTTCGTATGTGGTAAAATTTTGCAAAATTTTGTGTCGCGCCGTTCTCAGCTCCCATAAATCCGATTTCGATTCTTCTGAATGCAGATGAAAGCTAGTGTGCTGAACCTGGGCGAGTTGCCGCGCAAATTTCGAAATATCCATCTGTTTTCGGATGTGGCCGGACTTTTCAACAAAATACACAGTTTTCAAATGAAAATATGGTATTTTTTTCATTTTCATATTTTTTATTTATCTCAAAAATTGCATTTTTCGAGTTCTACAACCTCCCAAATTATCATCCAGATCCATAATCTGGTTCTGGAGTTAGAGCCGTTTGATTAACCTACCAAAAGAAAAAAAATCCCTAAAAAAAGGTAAAAGCCCACCTGGTGACCTTCGCCAACATTTTTCATTTCTGATTTTATTCGAAATTTCTTGCTACATTCATAGTACAGACCATGAGTGAGCATCTGAAACAAATTCGACATCGATCGGCAATCCCGATCAATTTTTAGAACGATTTACTTTTTGCCTTTCTTACTAAAGAAAGGTATAGGTTTTACTTTAAGCCAGGACGTCATTTCCATCTTCGTAAATATGTCGATTCAGCATGAATTTTAAGCGGAAAAATCGCCAAAAAATCACACTGCATCGATTTTCGACGCTTCGTCGCCAAGTCGCTTCGTTGTCAAGTTGAGCTTCGAATACTGGCGCGAGAATGCTGGCGCATATATTTTGAGGCTCGACTTATACTCGTTTTGTAGTAGCTTGTCTACCGATGTTTTCTACAACATGTAAGTTATCGTAGCTTTTCGGTTTCTTTTGCCCTGTCCGTTTTTGCATATTTGTCCAATGTTTATTCAAAAACTTTTGTGACATAGGACATTCATCCGGCTACAATCAATTTGTTTCCCGTGCGCTCCTAAAAACGCCTAAATGTAGACTTCATTTGTCGTAAGTTTATCTAACAGGGTTCATTGGATTCCAAGCTTTCCAAGCTTTCATCGTTTATATCGTTTTCAAAGTTTTCAATGCTGGCGACGCCAATGGCTTTCTACCTAAGGTTCTCGCGATTGAGTGTGTAGTGGTGCGGTTGTTGAAAATAGCTATTTCTGACTCTGTCACTTCCCTGCACCGTGCGGCACACGCGGTTCACCGAAGCTAAAAAACCAAAACCGCGGTGTGCATTGTAGCGGGCGCATGGGAAGCTGGCTATGATCGCGTTTGTCATAAACGCTTGTTTGATTACAAACGTACAAGCATATTGTACGATTGAATATTGCTTATTGCAAGATAAAATCACGTTTCCCTTTCGCTGTGAGTGACAGGAGATTATTGCCGCTTAACTACCGCAGTGTAAAAATCAGCTAGTTGAACTGAAATTCTGCGTTGATTTGGCTGTCAACTTGGTTTGTTTTGAATATTTTCCAAAAAGTCAGCTGAAAACTCAAGGCAACCTTTGACAACAGCCAAAAATTTGTTCTGCGGTTGTCATGCGGCTGTCATGCGACCATTATCTTGCGGTCGTATCACCGCGCGTGAAATCTAATTATTGACGCCCGCAGTAATATATTCTTTTGGTGAAAATTGCGTTTTTTATTTCTTTTGGAAATCATATCATTTATAATACTTTGCTTTCATCATAAGACTTTCTTTTGTGCTGACGTTATAAATAAACAAAGTCGATGTTATGAATTGAAAAAAGTTCTACCATTGCTATATTCTTTAGTAAGAAAGGCTCTATCTCACCCCAGGTGGGATTAAATCGGGTTTTAACATGTTATTTTCATTCGGGTGGCTCAAGCTTTTCAATTGTTTGCTCATGAATTTGTCCCACCTTCTTGAACTATTCAAAATGATGAGCAAAACACTTGAAAATGATCTTAAGATCTACCCAAAACAGGCACTATTCAAAGTCAACGTGATTATCCACATGAATTTAATGTGTTTCACTGATTGATTTTTGCGCGACTTTCATCGAAGGCTAGAAGCGAGGCAAGAACCAATAGCACAAAAAACACTCCCATCTTCAACTGGCCGGCCGGCGCAGTGGTAGCGTGCATGACTAGCAAGCGAGAACCTGTGAATCGCTTGACGTACTTTTTTTTTTCAACATCATTTAAAATTCAAGTGTTTGGCTATTGACATTATTTCATGGCCAATCACCGAAATTTCAAGTGTTTTGCGATTGATATTTGAGTGCTCTGTACAGCAGGGCCAGATCATGTGTAGAACACTTCGTTGAGCTGTGTAAGTTTTGCTCAGTGTATCTAAGCCCGATCTCACACACACTAGCACACCATTTGTTTTGCTGGCTGGTACAAAATTTAACCTCACTTTTTTCGTGTACGTACACTCAATAGAGCTTTATGACGTTTCGCGTACGCACACTAGCGCACCATTTGATTTTGCTGGCCGGACAAAATTTAACATCACTTTTTTTCGTGTACGTACACGCAGTACATGCGCACTTAAATAACTCTATACATGCGCACGTAGATAACTCTATGATCGAGCTTGAGCTGTCACATCAAAAACGTGTAATCTGAGTTATGCAATTGAACTCAGAATGAGTAGAAAATCCAAACTGTGTAATTTTTGGTTAGTGTGTCTACTGGCAACACGGTTCTTGTTTTGATTTTGTTACACTCAAAATCCAAACTACTAATTTCAAATTATGTTGTAGTTCAGTACCATCCCATCCCAAAACAACGTTGCCGGCCGCCAAACCGAACCGAACGAACCTGTGCTGAATCGCGGTCACCGTCCCCAAATCAATCACAATGAACCGCTTCCGCGCGTCCTTCCCGGTGGTCAACCGGGAGCTGCTCAACTGGTTCCCGGGCCACATGGGCAAGGGCATCAAGCAGATGCAGCAAAAGCTCAAACAGGTCGACTGCGTGATCGAGGTGCACGACGCCCGGATACCGCTGTCCGGGCGCAACTCCGAGTTCCGGTACACAATCAGCGGCGTCAAGCCGCACGTGCTGGTGCTGAACAAAAAGGACACGATCGAGCGGAGGTCACAGCGGGCGATTTTGGACCGGTTGCAGGGGGAAGATTCGGAGGCGCGGCACGTTCTGTTCACGAACTGTAAGGACCAGAGCTGTGACGGGATTCGGAAGGTGATGCCGCTGGCGCAAGATTTGATACTGGGGTCGAATCGGTTTAATCGGGCTGATCAGAAGGAGTACTGCATCATGATTATTGGTGTGCCGAATGTTGGGAAGTCATCGCTTATTAATGTGCTCCGGAATCGTCACTTGAATAGGAAGGGCGCGTCGCAGGTTGGCGCCGTGGCTGGGATTACGCGCAGTGTGCTGCACAAGATTAAGATCTGCGAAGATCCGCTGGTTTATCTGTTGGACACGCCGGGCATTTTGAAGCCGAACATCGCGGATACTGAGACGGGACTTCGGTTGGCGTTGGTGTCCTGTCTGCAGGACCACCTGGTCGGGGAGGAACTGATTGCGGACTATCTGCTGTATTTGCTGAACAAACGGAACAACTTCCGGTACGTGGAGATGATGGGACTGCAGGAGCCAACGGACTCGATAGCGGAAGTGCTGGTTTCGGGCGCGCAACATCTCAATCGAACGCTCAAGGTGCGAAACTTTGACGGCAGTATCGTCGTTCGACCGGACGTGACGCTGGCCGCGAGGCACATGATCAAGTCCTTCCGGACGGGGGCTTTCGGCAAGATCTTAATCGATAGCGACAAAATAGAGTGATCGTGTTGGTATAATTCTAGTCCTTAGCAAAAAGTGGGTAAAATAGAATCTTAAAAAAATCTAAAATATACCTTTCTTCAATCCTCCATCATGGCTTCCAGCGTTCCGCTGGGAATCTCCGTGCCGGAAATGGTCTCCATCCCACCCCCACCTACCCCATCAACCTCAACGCCCCCCTCCCCATCATTCCCGCTCGCCACATCCACCCGTTCCTCCTCGTAAGCGGCAAACTTGGCCCGTTCCTTCGCCTTCTCCACGACCTTACTCTTGGCCTCGTAGTACGCAATCACCGTCGCCGGATCGCGCTCGTTAACCGTCGCCGCCGCCAAAATGTCCATCTCGTCCGTGCCACTCCACTGAACGAGAAACATCAACTCCCCGCCGCAATCCGTCGCCCCGACAATCCGCGCCAGTGCCAAACCCCGCTCGTACCCCCGCGGCTTCGTAATCTCCTCCAGCTTCTTCTTGCCGGCCTTCTTCTTCGCCTCCTTGAACTCCTTCATCCGGCGCGCCTCCTCGTACTTGGCAATCAGCTCCGGGCAGTCCAGGTTCTCGTCCGGTTCCCAGGTGTTGTCCGCCTCCGAGTAGCCCTTCCACTTGAGGTAGTACTCGATCTTGCCGGCCGACGTGATGCGCCGGTCGAGCACCTTCTCCACCACGTACGGCGCCTCGTTGCTGTCGTCCTCGTTCTGGGTGGCTGGATAGAGTTTGAATTAATTAAGTTTTTCATTAAAAAATTGAGAAAAACTCACTTTTCATTCTAGAATGCGAATGCTGTTTTGCAAAAAAAAGTTTCAGTGCGGCTTGTAAACAAACTTCTGTTTTGTTTTTGTGCGCAAGCGAATTTTGACAGCAGTGATGCCGACTCACATAAAAAGTACAGAACATCGCGCTAATTCGAAACCCACACGCACGTTCAAAATCACTCAGTTTTCGTCAAAACCGAACCTACTCAGAAATGAGTAAAGGGGGTGTTGCGACGAGAATCAAAGATCTGCATGTCCCCAGTGAATTTAATTCGAATTCTGAAACGTAATCTCGAACGTAATCTAATTAGATTCCGTTTCAGAATTTGAATTGATCTGATTGATGGGACATTTTGAATAACTCTGTTCATTGCCAACTGCTGAAGATGAAGAAAGATTAACATCAAAAAGTACTCAAAAAGAAGATAATCAGTTGCCCCAATTTTTTCGCAATTCGCAATTTTCAGTGTAAGAACGGGCCTTGACCGATCTTATGCACCAGGTTCCCGACGAACACGCACTGCCCTTACACCTACATCTCACCCTTGCTCTGAGTCAGTACGAGCAGCACGCTAGAACACGCTTTGAGTGTTCGTGCCAGGCATGCACACCTTCTTTTCCGGTTACGCATTTTAACTCGGCCGGGGGTGGTACATTAAGTAGGGTTTGATGTAAGTATAAGCGCCTAACCATTTATAGTGTGCCTATCAACTTTCATTAAAGCAAAAACTGTTATATTTTTAGTTTGAATTCAAAAACTAATTGTTATTTTACTGTGTATTGTTTTCTCCTGAAATATTCCCTAATGTTGAGTCGTGTTTATCTGTTGCTATTTCTTTTGTCGCGGTGATTTGTTACAATATTTTTACAATGTTGTGTGTGACTTTGATCATTCAATCACACAAAAAAATATTATGGTAATGACAAAAGTAACTTACAATTAAATTGAAAAGTGGTTAAAATTTGCTACATTAAAAGTTTTTTTCTTGTTTTGAGAATGAAAACTTTTACTGCTACAGTTTTTGAAAATCTCCTTGCTAACTGATTTAAAAGTTTTAACTTTTAATTCGACTGTATAATTTCTTTCATTTTGTCGTTCTCGTGAAACCGTGTACGTCTAAGTCCAAAATGTAAACAAACGTTTAGGTGATTCCGGTGGTTAGTGAGTGGTGGTCCACGACGTCAATCAAAACAGAAAGCGTCCGCAGCCAGGACTTGAACGCGGATACCTTCGAAGGAGGATGGTGCGGAACAAGGATGAGGGATTAGGGGAAAGTTGGTTTTCCAAAGGATAAGGCCAGCTTCTTGCCGGATCTGCAGCTGTTTCACGACCGAAATGGGTAAGAAGGAAGCTTGGGTGTTTTATGGCGTTTGTGTTTGATGTTGTTTGTTTTTGTAGGACGCCGTGTATGCGGATGTGAATTTGCACCGGTTGTATTCGGTGGTGGTGGCCCGGGGTGGGTAGACGAGACTGATGTTGGAGCAGATTTTCATCCGCTTTCTGAACAAGTACGACAAAGCACTAGCGTGCCCAGGGTGGGGCAACATGAGGCAGTTGCCCCACCATCCTCGAAAATTTGTTCTAAAATTGGGCAGGGGGTGTCCATAAACGACGAAATTTTCAAAACTCTAATATTTTTGCCCCACCTTCCTTGAGGACCTGGGCACGCTAGTGCGACAAAGTAAATTTTATCGGTGAGGAGAAGGATCCGACGGAAGAGGGAAACGACGAGAAGCGATCGGAGGTGGTCAGCGCGAATGTTGCACTCGGTGCCGGCGGTTTGCGACCACCAGCAGCATTATGTGCCGGAAGTGATGACGGGACACTGTGGGATGTCCTGAGGGTCCGCAGTCCATTTCTCGCTGCGGGACATGTTTGACGAGTATTACCGAGTAAAGCCGCAGGTCCTGAAGCTGTCGTACTCGGATTACTTCTAGAGGTTGGAGCGATATCCGACGAACCTGATCAAGAACATCTATCTGGAATACCGAAGAATTCACCGGTGAGTATTAAGAATGTGTTCAGTGTCTAGCCAATTTAATTTACTTTCAAATTCTTTCAGCAACTCCCGCCCGCAAACGCTCAACTCGCGACTGCGCGGCTTCAGACGGATGAACTGGCAACATCTGTGTCATTCTCGAAGGATGACCAAGTGATCTGGAACTATCGTCGACTTCCTTTCCCGAATCAACACCCAATGGCCAACTCCTCCAAGCCTGTCCTGATGATGGCTGGCAACGAGACCACCCTGTTCTCTACATCGTTGTCGCGCTCCAAAATGAAGTCCGCGATTTTAAGCAGCATAAGCAGCAGTTTTAGTATTAAAATAAAAATAGAAATAAAATCCATCACATTTTTCGAAAATCATCACTGTAATGTTAAATGTTATTTTTTGTTGCCATAAAAAGTTTTTTCTTATAATCAAAGTAAAAAACTTTTACCGATACAACGATTTTGCTCCAGAAATGCATGGTAGTATCAAAAACTTTCCAACTTTTAAATTAAAAAGTTTGAACTTTCTACGAATATTCACCAACGCGAACTTTTAATCCAACGAACGATCTTTTTAAATTTACAGTATTTTTTCTTTGTGTGTGCAGTCTGCAAATTTACATCGGCGGCAAGGAGTCTCAGAAAATCGATCGCGTTTTTTACGCGCTGAAGACATTCCGAGAACTTGTAGGATCGATCGACGGAGGATCAAGACGGAAGACGAGGATTTTGCACGTTGAGGCCAGAATGAACAAGTCGGCCATCCAGGCAGAGGACCAGTCAGTAGAGTGTATTTAATATTATTCATATTTATTGTACGATCAGTTCCTAACTGGACTCGGTCAGTGGAAACGACCGTCGGCTCAACGACCGACGAAATAGGCGGCGAGATAGGATGCGGGCATAAAAATGTCAAAACACTTCGTCTCACCATCCAGCTGCAGCTTTGTTGACAAACAAACGGAGCACGCGGTCGCATGATGGCGGCATCGAGCCAGAATAAGGGGTGATCGCAAGGGTGATCGTGTGGTTAAAAATAAAACTTTTTTTAAGAAAAATAAAAATTTTCCGTCTGAATAAAAAAATTTCCGAAAATTTTCAAACAATTATTCCTGTCGGAGAAGTGATTTAAAATCACAATTATAATCCATAATTTTTCTATGAATTGAACTTTTTCACACCGATTGAGAACCCCTAGGTCTATCCACGACCGTTTTCAATGACCGTGAGAAGATGCCAGAAAATCCAGCTACTAGCTAAATCCACAATAATGAAAATAAATCAGACTGAGTCTAGGTTGAGTGTATAGTAAATATTTAAGTTTTAAAGAAATGAGTGCAAGAAGTCTGATTTGACTGAAAATAACTCGAAAATAAGTAATTTGAAGCAAGCGTGTAAAATTTGTTCAAAACAAAACGCCTTGACGTTTTGCTGGCGTGTTGATGTCACTTATTTCTGCCATAAAAAGGCATTTTCTGTGATTAAAATTGTGTTTCAACAAAATCGGTCCTGCCTTCCGCAATCTTTTTTTTTTCAAAATCTTCCCTTGTGAAATGTTTTAAAATATTTATCTACCATCGTCCTCCTTCGCAAGCACCGCACAATGTCCCAGGAAAGCGCGATCGTGTTCACCATCTTTTACGCGCTGCTCTGCTTCTGCATCGTGTACCCCTCGACGGAGTTTGTGTCCGCCGGGCTGACCGTGGACCATGTCTTCTCGTCGACGCTGGGCTCCGAATCGATGCAGTTCGTGCAGCACCACATCCGGCGGACGAGTTTGAACCTGATGGTGCACTCGCTGCTGCCCGTCATGTACATCCGCGTTTACTTTATGCAGTTTGGGACCGCGCTGAATTCCGCCGTTTTGGGGATGCGCCGTTTTTCTCTAAACTGCCACCAGCGCCACTGACCCTAGTGGTGAATAGCGGAACTAACGGATATAGAATTTCCATCCAAGTGGAAGGAAATAAATGAACAATTTGTGCAATTTCGATCCCTTGAGTTAAATATAGTATAGTATCTTTTACGTTGTAATAGAAAAAAAATATCTATCGTTATTATTTGAGCAGCAATAAATTAAAAGAAAATCTTATATAAAAAAAAACTATCTATCCCAGTCGGTTCTTTTTAAAACGACCCATGCGACAATGTAAACGCTCAAATCTGATTTAAACGTCAATCCATCGAAGCAAAATGATAAAATTAAGTTTGACCGGAAGATTTGAAAACAAATAACCTACCTGCGTTCAAGAAATGTAACTATTTTACCATATTTTGGCAAAGTTGCCAATTTTTGGCCACACAGAATCTTGCTCAAATTTCGCATGGAGTTAGTACACATACTAACCAACATCAGAAAAATATTTTCGAGTGGGCGAATTGTAAACAAAGTACCCGCCGTTTGACAAATATTGCTATTTTACCATATTTTGGCAAAGTTGCCAACTTTGACGATTTTTCAGAATTTTTGGCCACACAGAATTTTGCTCAAATTTCGCATGGAGTTAGTACACATACTAACCAACATCAGAAAAATATTTTCGAGTGGGCGAATTGTAAACAAAGTACCCGCCGTTTGACAAATATTACTATTTTCCCATATTTTGGCAAAGTTGCCAACTTTGACGATTTTTCAGAATTTTTGGCCACACAGAATGTTGCTCAAATTTCGCATGGAGTTAGTACACATACTAACCAACATCAGAAAAATATTTTCGAGTGGGCGAATTGTAAACAAAGTACCCGGCGTTTGACAAATATTACTATTTTCCCATATTTTGGCAAAGTTGCCAACTTTGACGATTTTTCAGAATTTTTGGCCACACAGAATCTTGCTCAAATTTCGCATGGGGTTAGTACACATACTAACCAACATCAGAAAAATATTTTCGAGTGGGCGAATTGTAAACAAAGTACCCGCCGTTTGACAAATATTACTATTTTCCCATATTTTGGCAAAGTTGCCAACTTTGACGATTTTTCAGAATTTTGGCCACACAGAATCTTGCTCAAATTTCGCATGGAGTCAGTACACATACTAACCAACATCAGAAAAATATTTTCGAGTGGGCGAATTGTAAACAAAGTACCCGGCTTTTGACAAATATTACTATTTTCCCATATTTTGGCAAAGTTGCCAACTTTGACGATTTTTCAGAATTTTTGGCCACACAGAATGTTGCTCAAATTTCGCATGGAGTTAGTACACATACTAACCAACATCAGAAAAATATTTTCGAGTGGGCGAATTGTAAACAAATACCCGCCGTTTGACAAATATTACGATTTTCCCATATTTTGGCGAAATTGCCAACTTTGACGATTTTTCAGAATTTTCGGCCACATAGAATCTTGCTCAAATTTCGCATGGGGTTAGTACACATACTAACCAACATCAGAAAAATATTTTCGAGTGGGCGAATTGTAAACAAAGTACCCGCCGTTTGACAAATATTACGATTTTCCCATATTTTGGCGAAATTGCCAACTTTGACGATTTTTCAGAATTTTTGGCCACATAGAATCTTGCTCAAATTTCGCATGGGGTTAGTACACATACTAACCAACATCAGAAAAATATTTTCGAGTGGGCGAATTGTAAACAAAGTACCCGGCGTTTGACAAATATTACTATTTTCCCATATTTTGGCAAAGTTGCCAACTTTGACGATTTTTCAGAATTTTTGGCCACACAGAATCTTGTTCAAATTTTGCATGGAGTTAGTACACATACTAACCAACATCAGAAAAATATTTTCGAATGGGCGAATTGTAAACAAAGTACCCGCCGTTTGACAAATATTGCTATTTTCCCATATTTTGGTAAAGTTGCCAACTTTGACGATTTTTCAGAATTTTTGGCCACATAGAATCTTGCTCAAATTTCGCATGGGGTTAGTGCACATACTAACCAACATCAGAAAAATATTTTCGAGTGGGCGAATTGTAAACAAAGTACCCGCCGTTTGACAAATATTACGATTTTCCCATATTTTGGCGAAATTGCCAACTTTGACGATTTTTCAGAATTTTTGGCCACATAGAATCTTGTTCAAATTTTGCATGGAGTTAGTACACATACTAACCAACATCAGAAAAATATTTTCGAGTGGGCGAATTGTAAACAAAGTACCCGCCGTTTGACAAATATTACGATTTTCCCATATTTTGGCGAAATTGCCAACTTTGACGATTTTTCAGAATTTTTGGCCACACAGAATCTTGTTCAAATTTTGCATGGAGTTAGTACACATACTAACCAACATCAGAAAAATATTTTCGAATGGGCGAATTGTAAACAAAGTACCCGCCGTTTGACAAATATTGCTATTTTCCCATATTTTGGTAAAGTTGCCAACTTTGACGATTTTTCAGAATTTTTGGCCACACAGAATCTTGCTCAAATTTTGCATGGAGTTAGTACACATACTAACCAACATCAGAAAAATATTTTCGAGTGGGCGAATTGTAAACAAAGTACCCGCCGTTTGACAAATATTACGATTTTCCCATATTTTGGCGAAATTGCCAACTTTGACGATTTTTCAGAATTTTTGGCCACATAGAATCTTGCTCAAATTTCGCATGGGGTTAGTGCACATACTAACCAACATCAGAAAAATATTTTCGAGTGGGCGAATTGTAAACAAAGTACCCGCCGTTTGACAAATATTACGATTTTCCCATATTTTGGCGAAATTGCCAACTTTGACGATTTTTCAGAATTTTTGGCCACATAGAATCTTGCTCAAATTTCGCATGGGGTTAGTACACATACTAACCAACATCAGAAAAATATTTTCGAGTGGGCGAATTGTAAACAAAGTACCCGGCGTTTGACAAATATTACTATTTTCCCATATTTTGGCAAAGTTGCCAACTTTGACGATTTTTCAGAATTTTTGGCCACACAGAATCTTGCTCAAATTTTGCATGGAGTTAGTACACATACTAACCAACATCAGAAAAATATTTTCGAATGGGCGAATTGTAAACAAAGTACCCGCCGTTTGACAAATATTGCTATTTTCCCATATTTTGGTAAAGTTGCCAACTTTGACGATTTTTCAGAATTTTTGGCCACACAGAATCTTGCTCAAATTTTGCATGGAGTTTGTACACATACTCACCAACATCAGAAAAATATTTTCGAGTGGGCGAATTGTAAACAAATACCCGCCGTTTGACAAATATTGCTATTTTACCATATTTTGGCAAAGTTGCCAACTTTGACGATTTTTCAGAATTTTTGGCCACACAGAATCTTGCTCAAATTTCGCATGGAGTTTGTACACATACTAACCAACATCAGAAAAATATTTTCGAGTGGGCGAATTGTAAACAAATACCCGCCGTTTGACAAATATTACTATTTTACCATATTTTGGCAAAGTTGCCAACTTTGACGATTTTTCAGAATTTTGGCCACACAGAATCTTGCTCAAATTTCGCATGGAGTCAGTACACATACTAACCAACATCAGAAAAATATTTTCGAGTGGGCGAATTGTAAACAAATACCCGCCGTTTGACAAATATTGCTATTTTACCATATTTTGGCAAAGTTGCCAACTTTGACGATTTTTCAGAATTTTTGGCCACACAGAATCTTGCTCAAATTTCGCATGGGGTTAGTACACATACTAACCAACATCAGAAAAATATTTTCGAGTGGGCGAATTGTAAACAAAGTACCCGCCGTTTGACAAATATTACTATTTTCCCATATTTTGGCAAAGTTGCCAACTTTGACGATTTTTCAGAATTTTTGGCCACACAGAATCTTGCTCAAATTTCGCATGGAGTCAGTACACATACTAACCAACATCAGAAAAATATTTTCGAGTGGGCGAATTGTAAACAAAGTACCCGGCTTTTGACAAATATTACTATTTTCCCATATTTTGGCAAAGTTGCCAACTTTGACGATTTTTCAGAATTTTTGGCCACACAGAATCTTGCTCAAATTTCGCATGGAGTTTGTACACATACTAACCAACATCAGAAAAATATTTTCGAGTGGGCGAATTGTAAACAAATACCCGCCGTTTGACAAATATTACTATTTTACCATATTTTGGCAAAGTTGCCAACTTTGACGATTTTTCAGAATTTTTGGCCACACAGAATCTTGCTCAAATTTCGCATGGAGTCAGTACACATACTAACCAACATCAGAAAAATATTTTCGAGTGGGCGAATTGTAAACAAATACCCGCCGTTTGACAAATATTGCTATTTTACCATATTTTGGCAAAGTTGCCAACTTTGACGATTTTTCAGAATTTTTGGCCACACAGAATCTTGCTCAAATTTCGCATGGGGTTAGTACACATACTAACCAACATCAGAAAAATATTTTCGAGTGGGCGAATTGTAAACAAAGTACCCGCCGTTTGACAAATATTACGATTTTCCCATATTTTGGCGAAATTGCCAACTTTGACGATTTTTCAGAATTTTTGGCCACATAGAATCTTGCTCAAATTTCGCATGGGGTTAGTACACATACTAACCAACATCAGAAAAATATTTTCGAGTGGGCGAATTGTAAACAAAGTACCCGCCGTTTGACAAATATTGCTATTTTACCATATTTTGGCAAAGTTGCCAACTTTGACGATTTTTCAGAATTTTTGGCCACACAGAATCTTGCTCAAATTTCGCATGGAGTTTGTACACATACTAACCAACATCAGAAAAATATTTTCGAGTGGGCGAATTGTAAACAAAGTACCCGCCGTTTGACAAATATTGCTATTTTCCCATATTTTGGCAAAGTTGCCAACTTTGACGATTTTTCAGAATTTTTGGCCACACAGAATCTTGCTCAAATTTCGCATGGAGTTAGTACACATACTAACCAACATCAGAAAAATATTTTCGAGTGGGCGAATTGTAAACAAAGTACCCGCCGTTTGACAAATATTACTATTTTACCATATTTTGGCAAAGTTGCCAACTTTGACGATTTTTCAGAATTTTTGGCCACACAGAATCTTGCTCAAATTTCGCATGGAGTTAGTACACATACTAACCAACATCAGAAAAATATTTTCGAGTGGGCGAATTGTAAACAAAGTACCCGCCGTTTGACAAATATTGCTACTTTACCTCATTTTGGCAAAGTTGCCAAATTTGACGATTTTTAAGAATTTTTGGCCACACAGAATCTTGCTCAAATTTCGCATGGAGTTTGTACACATACTAACCAACATCAGAAAAATATTTTCGAGTGGGCGAATTGGCGCCGTTTGACAAATATTTCTATTTTACCATATTTTGCAACAACTGCATAGCAACGTATATCAGCCCAGCAAATTTTCTAAGTTGATTGTAGATGACGGCCGTTTTACTTTACTTAACTATTCTAAGCTAAGTGATTGTAGATAGGCCATTGTTACTGCGTGAAGTACTCGCTTGCTATTTGCTTCTAATGCTTGGTTTCTAGAAATGTTAAATGAGTTACGTAATAAACGAACGCTCACGCATGCCGTAGTAATGTTTCTACTCGCCACCAGGATGCGTCGCAACAACCGCAATGTCTGTAGGTTCGAAAACCAAATTTTGGATGTACAGATAATTGCATCTGCATCTAGTAGGCGTCGACGGATCTGTCAATGCGTTCCCGCTTAAAAAGTTACGCGGAAGTTTTTTTTTAAAGTGGCCTCAAAAGGCTTTCGCTCTCGAAGTGGCACCGTGCAAATTCCGCGAGGTTTTTGAGGTGCGGTTCCGCGCGTTCGGTGGTGGTGACGTTGTGGCGATTCCGCGTTGCGCGTTTTGGTGGTGGTTGCTATTCGCCAAGTCGGAAGCAGTTCACGAGGTCGGTCGGGAGTGGCGACGCGGGTTTTTGTGGTGGCAAAGTGGCCACCTTGGTGGCAATTCCGCGAGGACGGTCGGGAGTGGCTACGCGGGTATTTGTGGTGGTGGTGAAGTGGCCACTTTGGTAGCAATTCCGCGAGGTCGGTCGGGAGTTGCGACGCGGGTTTTTGTGGTGGTGGCGAAGTGGCCACTTCGGTTGCAATTCCGCGACTTCGGTCGGGAGTGGCGACGCGCGTTTTTGTGGTGGTGGCGAAGTGCAATTCCGCGAGGTCGGTCGGAAGTGACGACGCGCGTTTCGTTGCGGTGGCTATTGGCAAAATCGGAAGTAGTTCCGCAAGGTCGATCTGCGACGCAGGGCGATTTTTGTTGAAGAGGTTTTGTGGCTGGAGGACTTGTGTCTTGTTTCCGGAGGCATATCTGTAAGGTTTACTGTTGTTGGTGGCGGCTGCCAAGTTAAATAGAATTTAAAAAGAAAGCCTGTTAACACAAAAAAAATCTCCAATCTTATCACACTAAACAGATCCGATCCTTGCCCTGATAAAAAGTCGTAAAAAAAATTAATATTACTTTAACTACTATTACTATTTTTACATTGTTACTCGAGTTTGTTTTCTTTTATTTAGTAAATACCTATTTTGTTTGTTTTTTATTATTTAGTAAATACCTATTTTAAGACATGCCTTTCAATACTATTGATTTCACAACACAAATTACCTGTAACAAAATTTTAGAGGTACTTAACAAGTACCCTTTTATTGAATTACCACTCAGTTCTTCGGGAGAAATTTACCATGAACTATGTTCGGCCATTGGAATTGGTAAAAAGATCCGAAAGGAAAGGCATTTTGTAAAAAAATTAAACTATCACGTAGAAAAAATATTTTCCCAAAAAATCTCAGAGAATGGTGCATCATCGACTGCCCACGTGTCAGTGGAATTGATGGATCATGGAAATACTATTCCAACTTCAATTTTGGATAACTTTTCTCCATTAAATACACAATTTCAAGAAGAAAATTCTGATGATTGGCCAGTTGAGATGTTGGACACAGACACGCCTTTCGTATTTGATACAGGTGCCAACTCTAACAACATAATTGATAATGTGATCACTTATGAAGCATATATTGAACCAGAAAATTTTATTAAAATTCAAGATGTAGTAAACGTTATTGAAAGCGTCGAGATACAGCAAACAGGTGAGTCATATGTTGAGAAATTGTCAGAATGTTTGACACCAGCTTTGTTTGAACCGAAAGAACTTTCACAAATCGATATATCGAATTCTTCAAATGTTTCTGAGGAGAAAACGGAAAAATTCCGGCAAATTGAGCTATCCATGGCCCGTAATGAAAACAATCGCAATAAAAATAAAAATGTGGATAATAATCCAAATAACTCTTCAATGGATGTACAAAATAAAGCAAATAAAAAAAAGTGTCGATCGATACCAGGTCATAGAAATAACAGAACATTACCCATGAATCAGAATGATTTTTTTGATTCAGGACTAACAATAACAGTTACACGGGAAGTGTTTTCTAAATTTATTGATGAGGAAACTGGTCGGTTTATCACATATAAAAAAATTAAAGAGTTAAGATCACAATGTGATAGCATCGAAGATGCTAAAAAATTTATGAGTTATCATGACTATTTTAGAAAAAAACATCCCACATGTGTGTTATACTTTAAAGAAACAAGGGAAAAACTTGATTCAGATGGAATTTACAAAACAATTACAATTCTTGGTTATTGTTACCATGTTCCTTGCAAAAGATTTATTTTAATAGCTATATTTAATCAGAATGATAATTCTGACATTGTTTTCAAAGTTTATGAAGACATGCAAGAAATTGTACATCTTGATTGCATGGCCTCTCACGTCAAAGGGTTAGACCGTTTAGAAGCAGGTGAAGAGATGCTTGTTGAGACGCCGATGGGATTTAAACAAAATCAATTAATAGAAATTGAAAAAGATGCAGAGAAACATGAAATCACAAAAGATCTTAAATTGTACATGTCTGATGCCGCTGCTCAAAAATTATCAGCAGAAATGAGGATGTTTCTGAGAATGGATCCTGATGAACTGCAATCCCTTATTAAATTATCGTTAGGAGAAATGTCCATGGTAAGAAGTCTTTCTGTAAAACCTTTTTGTATAATTATTAACACTGACGAAATGTCAAGAGTAATTTTAGAGGCTAGCAAATCAAATCTTTTGACTGGTTTTCTCGATGCAACAGGTGGTACATTTCGAGATCCTAGAAAATCGTTAGGCATTAAGGAAACACTTTACATGTACAGCCTCGTAACTCGATTCCCTTGTCATCCTACGGATATTAAATTGACCACTTTTCCATTGTTTGAAGCATTTACCACTTCTCATACAACACAGAATATTGTTATGATGTTATTGACTGTGATTCACAGTTTACAAAGATTAACAAATCGAAAATTGTATACAATATTTTACCAAGTCATAAGTGATTTTTCAATGGCGGGTATTAATGCTCTAATTAGGGCGTTTAATTCAATGGACGTTATTACTTATTTAAAACATTGCTGGGAATTCATAGAAAAATTGATTAAAGACCCTACAACGACTGTTGATTTTGTTATTATTAGATTATGCTCATCGCACATTTCAAAAGCTGCGTATAATGATATAAATCTAGCTTTCCCGAACAAGCAGGACAAGGATAGATATATTTGTAAGAAAGTAATAAAAGCATTGTTTGATTTTCGAGTGCTAAATGATATTTATTCTATGCTAAAACTTTTGTGGAAGGTTTTAACTGAAACAGATTCTGAATTAAAATTAACACTCTACAAAAAACTCAAAGCTTTGATTGAATTTGAAACTGAAATATTGAATAACGACATTGAAGAGGATGATGTTTTCGTCGAAGATGAAAGATTACAAAACGAAAATATGAAGTTCGATCAAGCTACAACGATTTTGAAAACAGTATATTTTATCGTATGGCTCTAAATGATTACACCAAAGTTGTTGAAGAAAAATACGAATCAATAGATAATTTTAAAGAATCGCATAAACAATTGCATGATTTCATAACTAAAATTATTCGCAAATATATTACATACTTACCACTTATAAGCCCAATAATAGCTTATAAAGAAAATGTAAATCCAAATGATCCCAAAAAAAAAGACGCTAATCGCGCTAACAATGGGGTAATTGAGGCGCATCATAATAACATAAAATCAGCCCTTCGAAATTGCACATTTATAACAAGATTTCCTGTTAGAATTGATGACGCTCTTGTTCATGTATTATTTAAGGATATTAAAGCTAAAATAATCAAATTCAATTTCGGTATTATGAATTCAAAAGCTACCAGGAATTTTAAAGGTATTAAAACACCTACTAAGAAAAACAAGCATCAAATACAAATAAGATCACTTGATAGAGATTTCACTAAGTTTGACGTCCATGCTTCGACTCCAAAATCTATAGTAACAGTTAAGTCGATTGATAACGAAGAATTTATGGAAAACATGGAAATCGATCAAGTAGTTAACACTAAGGAAGGTTATGGAAAAAGACCTATGAGAGGTGAACATTATAAAAAAAAACCTAAAAAACCACGATTTAATGTTAATGCATCAACACCAAATTCAAAATCAAAAAAACTTGGATCGTCACGAAGCTGGCCTACGATGAAACCTTTTCAGTTAGATAACGAGACATCAAGATTAAGTACAATACACGAAGAAGATTCATCTCGCATGGAAATAGACATTTTCGAACCACAACAACCAGTAACATCAAGCAGTATTGATAAAACTAATATTCTTACAAAAAAATCGGAATTTGAGGGATTTTCTTTAGCATCGACCAACTTCAAAGGTAGTGATTCACTTTTGCCAAATAATCTTAAAAGAGACATTAAATACTACATGATTGAACGATCCCAAGACTGTGAAATGTTGAAATTACTGTTTAGTGATAAGGAATATATAACATTCGGATCTTTAAGTACGTTTTGGAAAAATGGTTTCACAAGTTGGATTGACAATTATGGTGCTGATTTTGCTTTACAACTTTTGTGTGGCAAGTATAAGGACACTACATCATGTCTAATGACCTACCACGGACAGTATTTATTTGATCCCGAAAATTCGGTTGATTATGTTAGAGGAACTCTTGTTGAGCATTTAGAGTCTCAGTATATAATTATTCCAATATTTGTCGCAAGCCATTTCTCGGTGGCAATAATTGATCGAAAGAAAAATGAATTTCTATTTATGGATTCGAAAAAAAAAAATTTATCTCGAAGTAAGTACGAGTTCTTGAAGAATTCTGTTATTAATGCTTGCAAAAAAATAACGGATAAAAGAAACTTGAGAAACTCGAAAAACTTGAAAAACTTAAAACTGTTGATGGAACGATTAAATCCTGTCGAGAAAAATATTAATTTTCAAGATGACAATGACCATTGTGGTGTTCATCTGTTTAGAAATGTTAGAAACTTTCTGGAGGAAAAAGAAACATTTTACGATGAAAAATTTAATCCGATTCAGTACCGTGTTGAAATAATAGACTATATGATTAAAAACTCAGATAACGTTGAAAACATATGCCCAAAATGTGGCGTTAAATTAACGGAGTTTACAATTATACATAATTCAATAATTCATGTCAGCAAAACTGATAACTCATTTTGGTGTCAGTGTGAACGGTGTTCTCGGTGGTGGCATTCAGATTGTGCAAAAGAATTGAAAACGTACGATGCAGTATTTGAAAGGTTCATTTGCGTGATGTGCAGAGATTTACCGTTGTCTACACACAATGAATGAGACAATTAACTTTCAAGTAACAGATTTAAGTCTACCTTTACAATTACTATATAATTACTATATACTACAAACATCTTATATGAATTGAATCTACATTTATAATAACAGCCAAGACTTCGAATATTAGGATATTTTTTTGTAGATAATAGAAAAAAAACAAAATCTGGAGATTGGTTCTGAAACGATTCTTAAGATTGCCGAAACGGCCCCAGACTAGAGATGGAATAAATGCTACACGCCAAAAAAAAAATCTCTATACATTTATATATAAATATATGTATATTACTACTACTTATAAATACATTTAATTCCACTCCACACACTCCAAGTATTATGTATTGTATAAATCGTCATTAGAAATGGTTTCCAGACATTTGAATGTATGACACGTATTAAAGCTATAAATTTTGATTGAATAATAAATTAAAAAAAAATATCGAAATATACGAAGTCCTGGCTATTATCATTATTAATTATAGTCGTTATTAAAATAATAAAATCAAAAAAGGTCATTGTGATAAAAATAATATTGTTTAATAATTCAAAAATATTAACTTTAAACATACAATTACTACTAAATAATAAGATATGTGGGTTAGGGTAAATCCGCCAGTATGTGATAAATCTCAACAAATTATAACATTTAAATCAGAAGGTACCATCCACAAACCACGTGAACACTTTTTTTGGGAATCACAACCCCCCCCCCCTCCCCCTTGTGGACAATTGTTTACAAAAAACAACTTTTCTATATGGAGCGGACAATCGTAATCAACACCCCCCCCCCAAGTGTCCAAGTGGTTTATGAATGGTCCCGAAGTAACATACTGCCGGTCACAAGCCCGGATGAAGGACGAGTGACCTAACCTAAAGTAACAATAATACAATGCAATTTACGTCATGTAAATTTATACATTGCATTGCATTGCAGGCATTGCAGGCCAAGGATTGCTACTTAAGAGCTTGCAATGGCACTGACCCTCTTGGGTTGACATCCAGGTAAGGAACATCCTGGAAGGAGCGCAACTAACTACATCAGTAGTTCTGTTAGATCATCAGAATTATCTTGATCAGAACAGTATAGCTCTGGTTCCTTGCAAGTGTCCTATTTTCTTACCTCCACGTTGGCTTGGTTTTCATGATGACCTAGCTGTGGCTGGTTCGAGCCCTTACACAATTTATGGAATGATTAAAGGATTAACAGAAATATTACTATTGTAACGACTGGTCTTAGAGGGTCTGCGAGGAGTTGTACCGTCGATCTTCGCATCAAAGTACAACCATGTTCCTCCAAACAACAGATTTTTCATCGATGGCTCCAAGCTCGACGGCTGTACGGGCTTCGGTGTTTATCATGAATCTTATCAGCTGTTCTTTAAGCTGAAGGACCCGAATTCGGTTTACGTCGCAGAGTTAGCCGCGGTTTACTGCGCACTGCGAATCATCGAGACCATGCAACCTGGCCACTACTTCATCTTCACCGATAGCTTTAGCTCTGTTGAGGCTATCCGGTCTCTGAAGCCGACCAGGGAGTCTGCGTTTTTCCTCACGGAAATACGCAATACTTGAAACAACCTGGCAGCTCAGTCCTTCAGCATCACGGTGGTGTGGGTCCGCGCTCATTGCTCGATTCCGGGTAATGAGAAAGCGGACTTGCTCGCCAAGAAGGGTGTTGAGAGTGGAGACATTTTTTAAATGCCAATTAGCCTACAAGAATGCTACGGTTTTCCGAGGCAGCGTGCGCTTCTGGATTGGCAAAAACAATGGGACGATGACACCAAAGGACGTTGGATGTATTCCATACAACCTAAGGTACAAAGACAAACCTGGTTCAAGGGAATGGACTTGACGCGTGGATTCATAAGAACGATGTCCCGCCTTATGTCGAACCATTACTCGTCCAAGGCTCATCCGCTTTTGGCCAACTTTTTTAAATTGCAATTTTTATTACCAATGTCAAAAACCATGAATATTGATACCAATATTGCCCAAAATCGTATGGTTCGGTAAATGTCCTTCTGGGAGAACCTCCCTGGGGGCACCGGCCACTCCAGGTTGTGGCCAATACTGTCAAAATGGCAATTTTCATCACTAGTATCAAACAGGCCTGATATTTTTGCCTGTGGTTAAAACTGCTGTCCCAATTCACCCCATGTGTCTCAATTCGCCCCAGTTGACGGTATGCCGTAAAATCGAAACTCACATTACCGGTCAGGATTTCCAGTGAAGGAATCTGACTTTGCTGAGACAGACACGAACCCATCACCTTTCGCTTACTAGGCGAAACCCATAACATCTCGGCCACGGTTACTCGGCAAATTATTATTTATTAGAGACGACAGCGAAGGAAAAGGCAGCAGTAGCCAGGAGCGCTTTACGGTGACGATGACCTCATCGAGTACGTGTGGTTCCGTAACGGGAGACGCTGAAGATACCGTACAACCGCGAGTTGAGCAACATCTCTGCAGGGGCTTACCGGTGCAAAGCGAACCTGTCACGCGCGAGTCTGTGGTCACTATCGCTTACCTCGAGCGGCCCAGTACGATTACAGACGTCTGTGGTACGATCATCTCGGACAACAACACCGTAGTAGCAGCCGCCCAGCAACCGCTTGGACTGCACTAAAGGTTGCTTTTGAACTCAATTAACATCTACCAAGCCTTTAATTAGATCACACTTGTTCTTAACAGGTACTACCAACTACAGAGCGGCAGTCTGCTCATGGCCGACGTGTGCCTCTCCAATGCCGGTCGACAACGTCGCAGCGAAAACCGTTCGCAGTTACAATTCAAGCTGAACTGCTCCAACGAAGCGGGTCGACCGCGGTGGACATTCACACCCCGGTAGGGCAAGATTTCGATCAGTTTGGTCATCTTCACCTAGCAGTTGGTTTTCGTCAACGTTTCGATGGACAAGCACAACGGACTCTATAACTGCTCAGTCGGGAGTGACTTTCAGCTGTTCAACGTGACCGTACTCGTTCCGCCGGGTTTCTGGAGCAAAATCACCTCCTGCTGATCCCCAATACGAACAAGCTGGTCGTGAGGATTCTGGGTTCAGTCTACCCCCAGGAGAGCCGATGGTGCAGGGCTACCGGTACATCCAGTGGCTTGGTCGAATTAACTTCTACTTAAATACTTCCAGATCGACGCCGCCCATCGTCGGAGGCGATCAACCGGTGTCTGATGCTGTGCTACAAGAACGTGAACCACGACGTCGTCATCCGCGGAGGCTTGAACCGGGTCAACTGTCTGAACATGTGAGTCTGCACGGAGATTATTGCTTCTCGCTTTCCGTAAAATCTCTTGCTTCACTTACTGATGATGACATTGTATTTCAGTCCGTTACAACAACCTGGCGGGTTTGCTTCCGTTCACGCTGTACAAGGCGTTCATCCGGCGCCGTGCTGGATTTTGAGACGAAGCAGAATGGTACGTTTGGGGGTGATGTTTGTATTGAAAGAACTGTTTTTCACGGTTATTTTTGTTTCTTGCAGACTGACCCGTGACGAACCACATGCTGGAACGAAATCATGCTCTCGTAGGGTCTACCGGAAAACTGCTACAAGGCTATCAGATCACGTGGATCGACAAGGACAACGTGCCCTACACGGCGAATCAGACGGTGGACGCACGACGCTTCCACTTCCCGAACGCGTCCGCAGAGAAAAGGTCAACTTCTATTGGAAGCACCGGAATGGGCATACCGATCTATGTGAATCTCCTCAACAACGTGGTCATCATTCTGGAACCATCCGTAGTTGATCCTGTTCCGAGGGTGGACGTGACGTGACCACCGTGCACCGGGGCAATCACCAGGCCAACGGTGGTTTCGGTGCGTCTTCTGCCACCTTTCCTTGCACGTGTCTCAGCTTGACTCAAACGGAGGTGTGTATCCCTTTTACTAAGGCTACCAACTGTACGGATTTTTTCCTCACCATACGGATTTTCGACCCTCTTCGCGGATTTTTAACAGGCCGGAATTTTTGTAGGGAATTTCACGCATAATACGGATTTGTATGGAAATTTAACCATTTTTGAACACTGAATTGCTTTTTTGATTTGGTCAAAGCTTTTGTTAATTAGACATTTTAATTTAACTGTGAGTTTGATTTAAAAAGGGAGAGTTTTCCGGGTTTTTCTCAATTCAAACCTGATTATTTATTTTATTTTATTTTTTCATTCATATGTTAAAAGAACCTTTTAGAAAAACACTCTAGAATTGTTCTTTTAGACACTCCCAGGGTTACAACTTTATCAAAACCAAATCCGCGAAAACCGCGCCATACTTTTTGCCGCGAAATTTTAAAACAATTCAGGTTTTTGACGAAGAACTTCGTCTTAGGGCAATCCAAAATTTCGCGGAGCGAAATGTAACGAAAAGAAACTAAACGCGACTGCAAGATTTGCAAGTTCAACACACGTAAAAGTGGTACCCACCAAACGAAAGGGGAGATTTCAAGCTTTCTTAATATACCTAATTAATGGCCATGAAACTTAGTTGAAGCACTTAAAAACTGAGTTTAAATTAATAAAAGTCAAAGTAGTTATGTCACAGACATAACCGGAATGGCGTAGACTACGTAAAGTTTAGATGTGTGCGTTTGGTGAGAATCAAATCGGGTAGCAAATTGTTTAACTTTCGACAGTTTCGAAAAAATGAAATTATTTGAAATTTTCAATAGGATTAAAAAGATTAATAAATTTTTAGCATTTCTAGGCAAGAATCAATACATAATTATTGATTTTGAAGGTAAACGAGAGCATTGGATGAATTTTTGCAAGAATGCTAAGAGCAGAATGGGGGGAGGGCAGAGAGGTTGGGGGCGAGAGCAGCCTGTGCATTCCGTCGCCCCCGAAGACCAAAATTCTGGAGTAACATTTGAAAGGGGCGGTACGACAATGCTCTTACGGCCTTTCGTCCCATTTAAACGCCTGTAATGAAAGGCCGTAAGAGCATTGTCGTACCGCCCCTTTCAAATGTTGCTCCAGAATTTGTTCCTGAAATTTAAATTGAAATTAGCTCGCTGCCTCGTCCCGGGTGGGAGGGCAACTCTTTCAACAGTTTGGAATTGGACACGACGTAATTCTTTCAGAAGCGCTCGCCGCGAATGCGACGAGCTAGTTGGATGTCCTGATTCTTTCACAACCACGGTTCGACCCACGAGAGGCTTTTCGGCGGAAGGCAGCAGGCGCGCGCCTCACCTTGTTGATGCCTCGTCTCAGGTGGGACGAGGGACGGGGAGTGAGGCACCTCCGAACCACAGCAACCACGAAAGATCCAAACGGTCCGGCCATCGAGAGGCAACTGGCTGAAGGTGACGACGAGAAGGCGATGCGCACTTCTTTTCCAGTTCTGGTCCTTCTCTCCTGCTGCTGCTGCTGCTCTGGGCTGAGCTTTCCTCCTGCTGCTGCTGCTGCTGCTGCTGCTGCTGCTGCTGCTGCTGCTGCTGCCGGTCCGACGTCTGAGACGTGAATGTTGGCGCACTTTCTTATATATGATTCGGCCCGCTACTTCCCCTCCTTTTTATAAGATATAAGCGTTTGACGGATGACGCAGTTATCCAGGGCCTTCGACCCGGGTTTTTTGGAATGGCACCCCAGTACCTTCGACAAAGACGTAGTCTACGTCAAAATGACAATGACCAATTTCAGATCGAGCATTTAGAGAAGGCACATTCTGTCAAAAAGACCACGAAGCAAATTCTGCAAAACGGCTTAAAATCCGTTTTAAATTTTTTGAGATTTATAAAGTTTGCATAAGAATCTTTATTTTATGAACCTTATTGTTAACATCAACTAATTTAACTACATCTTTAGCTCATTTAAATGCATTGTTTTGCTTTAACTATTTCATCATGCAGACAATAAAAATATAAATTCCATTTTAATCCACATACAATGAAGTTCAAATTGATCCGGACAAGTGTGAAAGAACCTTAAACCTCTTCAGTCCCTTTCCACCATTTTGTTTTTGTTTTGCGCGTTTTTCTCCTTGCTGCGCTGTGATTGGCTGTTCTCCAGCCCGGCTAGCCTATAAAAGAAGTTGGCAGTGCCAAATTCCGTCATTCTCACTGTAACATTCGACGGAGCAACATCGCATCGGAAGCTGACTAAGGACCATGGCTCGCACGAAGCAAACCGCTCGCAAGTCCACCGGGGGAAAAGCACCGCGGAAGCAGTTGGCCACGAAGGCAGCTCGCAAGAGTGCGCCGGCCACCGGAGGAGTGAAGAAGCCGCACCGATTCCGGCCGGGGACCGTGGTGCTGCGCGAGATTCGCCGCTATCAGAAGTCGACGGAGTTGTTGCTGCGGGAGCTGCCCTTCCAGCGGTTGGTGCGCGAGGTCGCCCAGGACTTCAAGACGGATCTGCGGTTCCAGAGTTCGACCGTGATGGCGCTGCAGGAGGCCTGCGAGGCGTATCTGGTGGGTCAGTTCGAGGACACGAACCTGTGCGCGATCCACGCCAAACATGTCACGATCATGCCCAAGGACATCCAACTAGCTCGTCGCATTCGCGGCGAGCGCTTCTGAAAGATATACGTCTCGTACAATTCTAGTCTGTTGAAAGAGTTATGCATCAAATCAAATTCCAATTCGGCCCTTTTCAGGGCCACCCCAAATTTATCACGAAAGAGTTCATCTTGACAATTTCATAAAGAGTAACATTTGAAGAGAGAGCAACGCATTTTTAAGCTATTTTGCAAATAAGTTTGCACGTTTGGACGAAATCCGATGGAGAGGACCATTCCCGTGGAGGATTCGATTGGCTGCCAGAAATCCGTGGCCAACGTGACGGTTCCGGAACAAAACCCCCAGGAGAGGACCATTTCCGTGGAGGATTTGATTGGCTGCCAGAATTCCGTGGTCAACGGACCGTTCCGGATCAACACCACCCAAAAACCAAATAGTCTTTTTCAAGACTCACGAATTCTCACGAAAGAGTTATTCTTTTCAATTAAAAAATTCAATTTCGCGCCATTTGCGCAAGTTAATTAAACATTTCTTTTCACAGCGAAAATTTTCTTCAAGAGCAGCAGACCGCCATTTTGTTTTGGGGTGCCGCTCTTGCAGAGCAAAATTCATCGCGCCATGTGCTCTCCCTCTCTCTCACACACACACGCGCGCAATGTCAAACGAAAATTGCGCGACCGAAACCCTCTCGAGGTTCAGTTGCGATTGACAAGTTGGACGAACAACATCGACGAGGACGAAACGGAAAAATCCGACGGAGAGGACCATTCCTGTCCTCCCCGGAGAACCTCTCTGAGGGCACCGGCCACTCCAGGTTGTGGCCAATACAGTAAAAATGGCAATTTTAAATACCAGTACCAAAAACCAAGAAGTTTGATACCCATATTGCCCAAAATCTTATGGTTCGGCAAATGTCCTCCCCGGAGAACCTCTCTGAGGGCACCGGCCACTCCAGGTTGTGGCCAATACAGTAAAAATGGCCATTTTAAATACCAGTACCAAAAACCAAGAAGTTTGATACCCATTTTGCCCAAAATCTTATGGTTCGGTAAATATCCTCCCCGAAAAACCTCCCTGAGGGCACCGGCCACTCCAGGTTGTGGCCAATACTGTCAAAATGGCCATTTTCATCACCAGTATCAAAATCCAAGAAATTTGATACCCATGTTGTCCAGTCTCGTATGGCCTTCCATCGGAACACCCCTGAGGGTTCTGGCCACTCCGGGTCTTGTGGCCAGAATATTCCGGCTGGCCTGCCTCTGCTTGGGTTGCTCCTTGCTCCAGGCCAGCTGCTTTTCGGCCAACTGCTTCTGGGCCTCCAGGCCATCTGCTTCCAGGTGTTGTTGTTCACTCCTCGGCGTCCAACGATAGAATGATTTTCCTGGGATGATCGAGCGGGGTTTATATTGGCTCGAAATGGTGACGGATGCCCCGCGTCTTTGCGCCGGTTATCCCAAACCTCATCATTCGCTTTTTGTTGCAAACGGCAAAGCGAACAAAAGGGGCGGAGCATACGTTGACGCGTTTTGCGCACAAAACCAGTGAACCGTGTCAAAATTTCATCATATCTCGTTGGACCAGTAAGGAAGACACATCGCACCGAAATTCACCAAGTCATCATGGCACCGAACACCGTTGCGGAAAAGGCGTCTGCTGCTGCCGTCTCGGCCTCGAGTTCGACCGTTCCGGCCAGGAAGATCGGCAAGGGCAAGACTAAGAAGGCGCTTTCGAAGAGCAGCGCTTCGGCCATCGCAAGTGGAGGAGCGGACAAGCCGAAGAAGAGGAAGCCCAGCCGCGGGGAGCATTTTGGAACGTACCTTTACAAGGTGTTGAAGCAGGTCCATCCGGACACTGGCATCTCGACCGATGCCATCAACATCATGAACAGCTTGATGAACGACATCTTCGAGCGGTTGGTCAGAGAAGCGGCGTTACTGACGCGCTACAACTCGCGGAAGACCTTGACATCCCGGGAGCTCAACACCGCCGTCCGGTTGGTACTGCCCGGGGAGCTGGCTTGGAATGCCGCATCCAAGGGGTTGAAGGCCTTTACCAAGTACACCACTTCGAAGTGAAAAGCTGTCGCTGCGACTCAGAAACAAACGGCCCTTTTTAGGGCCACCAAATTTATCACAAAAGAGTTATTTTCAATTTTAATTCGTGGGGCATCAGACTAAAAAGTCTAAACAAAGTATTCATGGGTTCGAACATATTATCTCACCCCCCAGACCCAATGTCACCCCTGATGACGGTACTAAAAAAGAGATGACGTTTAGAAATTTTCACAGCTTCCTTCTCAATAATTGCAATAACATATTTTCAAAATTCTCAGATCATCCCAGTAAAAAATCTAGTAACTAGACTGCATAACCTTTCTAAAGTTGAATTTGAATGCAAATTTAGTTACAAGAAGTGGGAGGCGACTCGCTGGTTGAATCTTCTGGATTCTGATGGAAAAACTTTACAGTCCAGACTCGATTATCCAAAGGCCTCGGAAATTTTTTACAGTCAACTATTCAAATTTAACTAAAATAGGGTCGCTGAACTCGAATTTGAAGATAAAGTTTCATTGCGAAATAATTGACATGGAAATTGATCAAATTGTTAACACTAAAGAAGGTTATGGAAAACGACCAATGAGAGGTGAACATTATAAAAAAAAACCTAAAAAACCACGATTTAACGTTAATTCATCAACACCAAACTCAAAATCAAAAAAACTTGGGTCGTCACGAAGCTGGCCTACGATAAAACCTTTTCAGTTAGATAACGAGGCATCAAGATTAAGTACAATAAACGAAGAAGATTCATCTCGCATGGAAATAGACATTTTCGAACCCAAACAACCAGTAACATCAAGCACTATTGATAAAACTAATATTCCTACAAAAAAATCTGAATTTTCTGGATTTTTTTAGCATCGACCAACTTCAAAGGTAGTGATTCACTTTTGCAAAATCATCTGAAAAGAGACTTTCAATACTACATGATTGAACGATCCCAAGACTGTGAAATGTTGAGATTACTGTTTACTGATAAGGAATATATAACATTCGGATCTTTAAGTACGTTTTGGAAAAATAGTTTCAAATGTTGGATTGACAATTATGGTGCTGGATCCCTTCGAAAGATTGGCTGCGCCAGGGTCTGATTAGATTAGAAAAAAGCCTTTAATTAGATCACACTTGTTTCCATTACAGGTACTACCAGATACAGAAAGGCAGTGACGTGACGTAACCAGTGGACCGTCTGCTACCGCGAATGCAATCGCAAATCCAGCACGTCCGAACGGGACCAACACTCAAGCGGAACTGCGCCAGCGAAGCGGGTCGACCGCGGTGGACATTCACAACCCAGTAGGGCAAGATTCCGATCGGTTCCGTCAACTTCACTTACCAGTTGGTGTTCGTCAACGTTTCGATAGACAAGCACGACGGAGTCTTGTTGCTCAGTCGGTAGTGACTTCCAGCTGTTCAACGTTAACGTACTCGTTCCGCCGGTTTTCAACAGCATCAACAGCCGACGTTGGAGGTCCTGTCCTGTCGATCTTCTTCCCAAACGGGATCTTCATTTAATGGCCAAGATTCCAGAACGTGGAACATGCTGATCCTTAACACGAACAAGCTGGACGTGAGGATTTTGGGATCGGTCTACCCCGACAAAGCGCCGATGGTGCAGGACTACCGGTATATCCAGTGGAAGACGGTAAGTGGCTTGGTCGAATCAACTTCAGTGAGAAAACCTTAATACTTCCAGATCGACGCCGCCCATCATCCCCCGGACACGGTCAATCGCTTCCAGACGGAACACTTGAATGCGCGCAGCGTCCAGTTCACCTGGAGCCGCTTCATCGCGACGGACGCGATCAACCGGTGTCTGATGCCACGACGTCGTCATCCGCGGAGGCTCGATCCGGGTCAACTGTCTGAACATGTAAGTCCGTACGGAGACTGTTGCTCCTCGCTTACGGGAACCGTTAAATCTCTTGCTTCACTTACTAATAGTCAAACTGAATTTCAGTTCGGAGGATGCGACGCACTACAACCTGGAGGGTTTGCTTTCGTTTACGCTGTACAATGCGTTCCTCCGGCGCCGTGCTGGACGAAGCAGAATGGTACGTTCAGGGGGAAGTTTGTGTTGTAAGAACCTTTTTCACGGTTATTTTTCTTTCTGGCAGTTCCCGGACATTGACATGGACAAACGCAAGGAAGGACTCATGTTCTCGTGGAGTCCCCAGAGAACCGCAACGGAGTGCTTCAAGGCTACCAGGTCACGTGGATCGACAAGGTCAACGTGCACTACACGGCGAATCTGACGCACGACGCCTCCACTTCCTGAACGAGTCCGCAGAAGAAAAGATCAACATCTCCCTTCGGGCTATCGGAAGCACCGGAATGGGCATACCTAAGGTTACCAAACGGTACGGATTTAATCCTTCCCATACGGATTTTGACGTAAGACTACGTCTCACTCAAAGGTACTGGTGTGCCATTCCAAAAAACCCGCCGCAGGCCCAGAAATAACTTGTGATATTTCAAACGCTTGTATCTTTGCTTGAATATATTTTTGATACAGTCCAGACTCGGTTATCCTAAGCCTCGATTATCCGAAGTTCCGATTATCCCAAGTTCGATTATCAGAAGTTTGAATTCTGAATTCTGCGACCACAATTTAGTCAAATTTGAAAGGCTGATTGCCTTAAAAATTATTAAATGCACTTTTTCAATATTTTAGCAACGCCATTTTGGCCGCCATCTTGGATTTAAAAATTCCAAATCACTTGAGAGAAGTTAAGGGGCCATAATTAAGCTCGACAATCAAAATAAGACAAAAAAATGTGATTCGATTGTCCAAAGATTTGATTATCCTATGTGATTTTTTTCTGAGGCCTCCGGATAATCGAGTCTGGACTGTATATATAACACATTTTGACGTAGACTACGTCTTTCTCGAAGGTACTGGGGAGCAATTCCAAAAAACCCGGGCCGAAGGCTCTGGAAAACTGCGTCATCCGTCAAACGCTTATATATTCCTTCCCTCAAATCGAATCGGCCCGATTTTGGTTCCATTCGATTCGAAAATTATTCTGCAATTTGCTATTAAATTCTCAATGTTGGCAAAATAGTTGAAACAACTCAATGTTTTAAGGTGAAGCCGTTGATCATTTTCGAAGAAAATTGATCAGCACTCTAAAATGTTCTGTATTGAATTCAATTTAACGAATTTCTGCACCAAAATGTATCAGCATGTGCCGGTTGTTGCCTTCTTTAAGCCACAGAAGAAATTATTGGTCTAAATCAAATGTGTTTCAAAAGTTATATAATTTTGTTGGCAATCATTGATTAATGACGATTTCCATAACTTTACAAGGAATGGGATAATCGTTACCAAAAAGTATCAACACATGTAGAGAACAACTCCTGGAGTGGCCGGTGCCCTCAAGGAAGGTTCCCCCGGGGGGACATTTACCGAACCATATGATTTTGGGCAAAATGGGTATCAAAGTTCATGGTTTTTGATACTGGTAATGAAAATATCCATGTTGACAGAATTGGCCACAATCTGGCGTGGCCGGTCCCCTCAGGGAAGGTTCATTTACCGAAATCGTATGGGCATTTACCAAACCATACAATTTCAGGCAATATGCAATAGCAAATTCCTCAAAACTGAGATAGAAATCCCTTTTTTCTAAACATTAAAACTTTACGTAGTCTACGGCCTACGCCATTCCGGTTATGTCTGTGACATAACTACTTTGACTTTTTAAAACTGTGTAAAGTTCTTTGTCATATTGGTCAAGTGTAACATAACCACCTGTACCTTTTTATTAATGTGTTTAAACATATAACATATTATATTGTACATATTATGGGGTTTTTGTATTTTAAAATTAGTTTAATTAATGTCAAGGTTAGGAATTGATGTAGGCTTTGTTGTAATAATCAGTTTTGCATTTGAGAAAGAAATCTTACATATTTTTGATGTTCCTTCAAACTTTTAAAAATTTCCATCAAAATTTCCATAGAATTTCGATCAATCATCTGTTGAATCAATGATTTTCGGATTTTGGTTGTATCGATCACTGCGAATCGAGGAACTAAAGGTCTTTTGACATAAATGGTCGTATATTTGTCAACTCACGACACCTATAAAGCTAGTAAAACAACAACGATTCATATGTATTTGTTGTTTTTGACAGAAGTAGTACAGTATTACCGCAGGCCAAGGGTGGAATGATATCTCTTTGGTTGACACCTGGCGAGGAACATCATTTCTTTATTTATTTATTTGAAAAACTGTTCACCTGCCCTATAAGCTTTCATTTATATAATCTATTAACTATTGTCTATTTTTCCATCTACTACTCAAAAAGCCTTTTTCCTTAACATACATTTTTTATCTTTCTTTAATACTGATTCTTTATTCTGTACATTTTCCTTAACTAATTATTGTTTACTACTTTTTTGAACTTATGGAATGATTGAAGGATTACGAACATATAAATGTTGTAATTTTTTGAAAAACTGTTATAACATGCTTAGTACCCTGAAACTGTAACAAAAAACCGGGACAGAAGAAATAGAAACAGATAGACACGACTCAACATCAGCCCTGGAGATGGAGCCACACGTTGCCGTCGTTTCAGGGCTAATTGCCAAGATGGTTTCCGACGTTGATATGTATCACACATTTTTTTATATTCTTATGTGGATAGAAATCACACCTTTTATATTGTGTAAAATTGCAAGACATTGAAACTGTTATTTGCATTTCAATAAATATACTTGTTTGTAAAATCTTAAAGGTACAGACTTAAATATCTTTGATAATAGGACATAGTTAGCTTAGGTAGAAGTTCATAATGCAAACCAGCGCTTACTCGCAACAGAAACAGAGGCCTCTTCCAGGCATTGTAGGATCCATATTAAATATTTTGATTAATCACAAACGTATTAAATACGTAATATTTATCTATTTTAATATGGGTGAGGTTAGGATTTGGTATTTGGACACAGATTTTTTTTTGCCGGCACTTAGAACAGTTAGTTTTTTTGTAACTTTTAGGTTGTTAAATGATTCCAGACTTCAGTCTTGTGTAAGTGAGTTAAGTAATTCTATCAGAATCGCTGATTTCCATTCAAGTGTTAAACTAACCATTCTGATTTGTTAAAATTTCTATAGACTCTCGATCAATCAATACTGAAATGATATCGGACAAAATTCGTTGATCTGTTGAACTAACGGTTTTTGGATTATGGTTGTATCGACCACTGTTGCGAATCGAGGATCTACTGGAGTATTGACGAGCAAATGGAGCCTAACATTTCAAAAGGGCACATCGGTTTTGTGAACGGGATTGTGTCTTTTTGACTCAAATGACAGTTTACATATGGTGTGAGAGGGATATATTCGCCACGAAATTGTCGTTTCTTTTCTCATTCACGACGTCTGTTTAATTTGTAAAACATGAACTGTTTATTGGATTTGGAAGTGGCAAGACAGGTTTAAAGGCAAGGTAAAGGAATGTGTTGCTTTATTTAAATTTCGGGGATTTGAGATTAAAGTTACTTTCAGATAGTTTAGGTTATGTTCTCGGTTCAAGTTAGCTAGTTTTCCGTAAATTAATAATTGGTCTTAAATGATTAGTTGATTCAATTGTTCAAATTTGGTGGAAGTGAGATCAAAGATTTATATTCGTTAGACAAGTTAGTTTTCATCTTTCGTTTTGCAATGAGATTCTTTAATGTGCTTAAAATTTTTAATTCTTCTGTATTTATCTCCGTTTCGTTAGTTTTCCAAAAATCGTCAGAAAAATGTATAAAATTTCTTCCGGGCCTTTTTACTTTGAATCATAATTTTAGATTCCCTTTATTCAGTTTTAAACTTAGTTAATCGGTAACGGTTCAAGTAATCCAAGTTCTTACCACTCACACCTACACTAATTTCTTTTAACCATCCCTCTCCCGATCCTCTATAACTTCCGGTGGTGTTCATTTTGTATGCACATACTAGTTCGGCCACTACCCTTTCTTCTTCAAGAGACCGGACTTGGATTGACTTGAAGCCGCATCCCCCACCTTGCTCCGTAAAACGAAAACGAAAACGAAGATAGACACGACTCAACATCAGGAAAAATTTCAGTAGGAAACAATACACAGTAAAATAACAATTATATTTTGAATTCAAACTCCACATATTTTTTGCTTCAATTTAAGTTGATAGGCTACTGTTACACTACATCAAACCGAAAATAATGTACCACCTCCGGAACGAGTTTAAATGCGTAACCGGAAAGGTGCGCATGCCTGGCACGAACACTCAAAGCGTGTTCTAGCGTGTTGCTCGTACTGACTCAGAGCAAGGGTGAGATGTAGGTGTAAGGGCAGTGCGTGTTCATTGGGAACCTGGTGCATAAGATCGGTCAAGGCCCGTCTTACACTGAAAATTGCGAATTGCGAAGTAGTACAAAATTACCGTTTGAAATTACTTTATGCTAAAAGTGACGCTTTGGATCGAAATTTTGAACTGGTAAAGACCGGCCTCTCCAGGTTATGGCCACAAATTTCGAGATTACCATTTTCATGTCCAGTATCAAAAAACCATGAATTTTGATCAGTGTTGAAAATCCGACGACTATGATTAATTTTGCGATTAATCACTGCCTGTAACACCTCACGAATAAGACTGCTGAGAATAGTCTTTATTCTCAAATTGCCACGACTAGCTGTCATTCGTCAAGAGGTCAATCGCTGATTGTAACAACCCATGACTGCTGGCGTTAAATGGGGAAAATTGTAATCAGATCGCAGCAAGTTGACGACTAAACCCAATCATTCAAATATTTATTCGTCTCTGCCACACCCAGCGATCAAGTGGCAGTAATGAAAAAAAAGATCAAAGCATACTCTGAGGGCCTTTCTTCAGGCAATCGTACAGATTTTTTTTCATCCTTGATTTTGATACCCGTATTGCCAAAACTAGTGGTTGGTACTAGCAATAGTAATCACGTAACGTAACGTAGTTTTGAATTTGCATGCATTTTTTTTACAAGAAGGGGGAGGCTCTGCCTAATTTTAAGTAAAATAAATATGTTTAGTTTGCTTTATCACTTCATACTGCGCTATTTGGAATTGCAGTCATTAGCAGCTGTAATTGATTTCCCCTACTTATGTTATTCATAGTTTATTTTGTTTGGTCTTGTTCGCATAAATGTCCCTTATACAAAAACAGCAATCTGAGAAAAACGCGAGAGATGTTTGTCTCTTACCTGTATGATCATCAACTAAAATGTGATGAAAATGCATATGGGACATTTATGTGAACTGTTGTTTAGTTTTATAAAACATGAATTAATTCTAATTTGTATTATTTTGCAGGTCACTATGCATAGGTGCTTTGCAACACGATCGGTCGAGATTTTGGAAAATGCTGTATTCGAGGCACCGAGGGTCAAATGCAGCTGATAAACTGACAGTCGTTATACGAACCAGCGTATGTTACTGGTTAAATCGATATCTAGCAGAAATATAAAAGTTGCTTAAGGAATACCAACGAGCATAGTTAGACTTTACGCCCTATATAATAAGTTACGCTACGGCCAAATAATTTAGATTCAAATTTAAAAATACTTTTTACATGTCACAGTGTTAGTCGGTTACAATTAGTTCGAAAATTTAATTTTAAACAGATTTAAAATGTTCGTTCAGTGCTAAGAATTAAACCATTAACTATTGTTAATTAAGAATAAAACTAGGAACTATGGGACCATCAATAAACCACGTGGACACTTTTTTGGAAAAATGCTTTCACCAAAATACTGCTAAATTACGTATACAATTACCAAAATTTATCTAAAATTCACTATGACATTATCAGGCTTTGTTGATGCAATCAGATAGACAGTAGTATATAGGAGAATTTCTCCTGTGCTGAGAAATGTGCATTATTGTAGAATGAATAAATCCAGCTTTACTGGAGCTGTATTTTTGAACCATACTACATTTTTTACATCAAATTCTCCTCATTTTGGCCTCTATATTGGATTTAACAATTCCAATTCACTTTAGCGTAGTTTAGAGGGGCCATACTTAACCTCGACTATCAAAAAAAGATAATTAATATAAAAATTGTTTTAAAAAATTCACCGTCAAACAGAATAGGAGTATTGGAGAATAGGAGAATCGAAAAAAAAATATTTTTGGATGGCGTCAAAAATAATTTGAAATCATAAAACGATGCTTAATAGGATGTAACAAAAATAACTTTTTGGTGGGCATCCAGGGGCTTGTTCCGGTGGGCCTACTGTGCCCAAATCCTAAATACAAGCTTGATTGGACGTAACAGGACCTGGCGCCCCGCACTTGAATTTTAGATGGGATTTAACCCGTAAAAAGAGATTTTTTCAAAAATGTAAATATTTGAGACACTTTGGCCACTGAAGCGTTTATTTTCAGCATTACTGGCGTGTAGGTCAGATCCTTGCGCAAGTTTTAGTATATATAATTGAAGTTTTGAGCATTCTCTGGAGCTCGGTACAGGTCTTCAAACTTTGTCATATTTTGGAAATATTGACTCCAGCAAAAAAGATATGCGTCGCGACGCCCGAGACGCCATTTGATCTTGCTGGGGCCAATTTTTCCAAAAAATGCCAAACTTTGAAGGCTTGTACCGAGCTCCACAAAGCTGAAAACTTCAATTTTTTATACACTACATGCCAGTACTGCCGAAAATAAACGCTTCAGTGGCCAAAGTGCCTCAAAAATTGACATTTTGAAAAAAAATCTCTTTTTACAAGTTAAGGTGAAGCCGTTGATCATTTTCGAAGAATATTGATCATCACCCTGAAATGCTTTGTATTGAATTTAATTTAACGAATTTCTTCACCAAAATGTATCAGCATGTGCCGGTTGTTGCCTTCTTGAAGCCACAGAAGGAATTTTTGGTCTAGATCAAATGTGTTTCAAAATTCATATAATTTTGTGGTACAATCATCGACGTCCTAGTTGGCAATCATTAATTGATGGCGATTTCCATAACTTTACGAGTAATGGGATAATCGTTACCAAAAAGTATCAACACATGTAGGGTACTTTTCTGAACAATTTGTTGAAGGAATTTTGTCAAAATGTTGAAAGCGACGCATAATTTATATCTTTGAACGAAAAATCATGGCAATGATGGAAGTCTTCACGTTAAATCCCATTTAAAATTCAAGTGCGGAGCGCCAGGTCCTGTAACGTCCAATCAAGCTCATATTTGGGATTAGGGCTTAGTAGGCCCACCGGAACAAGCTCCTGAATGCCCGCCAAAATGTGTTTTTTACATTCTAATACTTAACCCTCTACAACCCAACCCCGCTTCTAGACGGGCTTCGATCTTAAAATTCGCCAAAAATCCATTATTCAACCAATTTTTGATCCTTACAAAGCATTGAAAAGAAGAACTCTTCAAATGTTAGAAAATTTTGGGGTTGTAAGTGGACTTGTTTTATGTGACTTTGCCAATGTTTTTAAAAATGTCATTTTTTTCTGGGGTCAACTTTGGCTGTATTTTTTACTAACATTTCCTTTATTTTAAGTAAAACTAGTATGCAGTATTTTTTTAGTGTCCCAGACTATGACTCTACGCATTTGTTTCCAATTTAAATGGTATTGCTATCATTGTATAGCAAAAAATGTGAAGAACATGTACAAAATTTGTTAAAATATGAAAAACTAGAAAGGCAAAAGGAGGTGGTATAATAAACAAAATACTATCAAAAACAAACATAAACTAAACATGAATAATTTCGCATCTAACTGCATTGTTCCTCTAATGTTGCCATATCAGCACTTGAAAGTCAATTACAGTTCATAAAAAGCGTTTTTAAATTAAATCGAGTGATAAATAGCTCAATAGGAAGTGAAAAAGCAAGTTTGTATAAACAGTTTTACAAAATTACAATAATATGGAGTAAGGAACGAGATAAGATAAGATAAATAATGTTTAAAATTGTAAAGAAACACTACAACTATGTTAGACAATTCAGTGCAACTATGAATAAGTTTACCTTGAGAATCAAATGAAAGGACTTAAAAACTGCAACAAAATGAGGGGAGGAGCATCCCAGTTGGTTAAATCTAAAGGGAGTCATTGGCATTTTAGTGAAAAAATAGCACAATTTTCAAACTCAAATAAAAAAATGTTCCATCCAGATATCAACTCGATTCAACCTGGAACAACCATCGAAGACTGATAACGCTTTGAGTAAGGCAGTTTAACACATAAAATAGACACTTTTACTTTTAGTGAACTTTTTGGTTGTAAATTTTTGCTCGGTGCAATGTGACCCCTTAGATCCATTTTTTGGTGATACAGTCGACTCTTTGGCTGTCGATCTTCTCGATATCAATATTGCTCCCGCTGTCAAAAAAATTTTCAGTCCACTTCAAGTAGCATGCTTTGATTTTTCGTTCTTTAATTTGATTTTGCCGATTGGTGAGGTCCAAACGACGTCCCATACAAAAGGGTTTGCCCTGTTCGCGGACTCGCTCTTAAGCTATAATATATAATGTTTGGGGTGGTTACAAATTTCAAATTTAAAGGCCACGTGGTTTATGCACGAGCCCACGAGCGAATATGTAGCGTTACGTTACAACGGTGGAGAATTTTGTTTTTCATTTTTTAAGGCAAATTTTAACGATTTTGCCTTCCTCACTGAGGTAAGGCTATAAAATCACTTTTTGAACTTTTTAATTAAGCATTCAAGACCCACCTTCATTTATACCTATTGACTCAGATTCTCGAGCTGTCTGTAGGTATTTATACACTTTTTTGAGGCCGGATCTCAGATATTTTGATAAAATTGCTGTCCGGATCGATCAAGCGACCCATCGTTGGATAGGCAATCAATAGACCTTTCCACCAAAAGATTGAAGGCCGGATCTCAGATATTTTGATGAAAATGTTTTCCGTATCTATGAAGCGCCCATCGTATAATGGGTAATCAAAATACCTTTCGAACGCGTCTTAGAGATTGATGATCTGACAACCCTATCAAATGAAAAGAGTAATGAAGCCTATTTTTTAAACGTTTTTAAGGGGATTATGATGTTTTGACTGAATGTATTTACTATACGAATGTGAGGATGGCACCAACCACCTAAAGGCGGATTAAGTAACGTTTTTTATTTACTGCGGAATTGAACGCGGTCACAAAAACTTTGATAAATATATGCAACGGCCTTATTTCCTTTCATTTTTGTTTCAGTCTTTTAAAAACATATTTCATTTTTAGGCAGAAACCTCAGTATATTTGAAAATAGAAAAAAACTGTTTTGAAAATAAACAACTGTTTAGAAACTATTTATTTAACTATTTTTTTAACAAATCGTAATTCTAGCGTTTATCTTGGTGATTATTTATAACGATAAGCTTTAGAAATATCAAGCTTGTATTATTGTCTAAGAGGCTATTTTCGGTTTGAATTTTCGACGGCATTCCTTAATTAATTCGTAATTAATAAATTCGTTAATAAAAATTCGAAGTAATAAATAGTTTCTAAACAGTTTCTGTGGAGTTCTTGCAATCATAAGTTGATAGTCGAAGTTGCCGAAGTGCTATATTAATCTTAATCCGTGTTCAATCCTAGGTTCTCTGAGAGTTTTATGATTATAATAAAATAAATAAATAATATTGAGTTCACAGGAAATGTTTTTTATTCACTTTCATGTTGCGAGATGGAATCGTCGGGAAGTTTTATTATTTTTTTGGTGTTTTAGGCGTCTTGGGTTTTGTCGGGGTTTTGTTGTCCAAGATTGGAGTTGAAGTTCCCGAAGTCGATGGTTGCTGTTGATCGGGTTGTTGCGGTTGCTGAGATTGGGTTTGTACCTGTTTCTGTTTGAGTTGGGGTGGCTGTTGCTGTTGTTGGGTTTGATCCTGTTGCTGTTGGTTGAGTTGGCGTGGTTGTTGCTGTTGGTTGAGTTGGGGTTGCTGTTGCTGTTGTTGGGTTTGATCCTGTTGCTGTTGGTTGAGTTGGCGTGGTTGTTGCTGTTGGTTGAGTTGGGGTTGCTGTTGCTGTTGTTGGGTTTGATCCTGTTGCTGTTGGTTGAGTTGGCGTGGTTGTTGCTGTTGGTTGAGTTGGGGTTGCTGTTGCTGTTGTTGGGTTTGATCCTGTTGTTGTTGGTTGAGTTGGCGTGGTTGATGCTGTTGGAGTTGGGATTGCTGTTGCTGCTGTTGGGTTTGTACCTGTTGCTGTTGGTTGAGTTGGCGTGGGGTTGGCTGCTGCTGTTGCTGGCGTGATTGTTGCTGTTGGTGTTGGTGTTGCTGAACTTGTTGCCGCGGCTGTTGTTGACGGTCATAGCGCTGCCGACTGATTGATCGCGTTCTTTGCAGCGACTGTCCTGCCAGGACCTGGGCGTATGTTCGCCCATACCCCGGTGGAGGCATCGTCCATGGCAATTGGACAGGTTGCCGGCCACCCTGGGACTGTTCCGGAACGTGATGCTGCGGGCCTTGGTTCTGGACCGCAACCTGATGCTGCGGGCCTTGGACCGGAACAGCAGCTTGTACCGGGACTTGGCGCTGAACGGCTTGTACTACGGGCTGTATAGCCGGGTCTTGCAGCACTGGTGCTTGGGCTGGTCCTCGTGGAACTGGTGCTGGCGCTTGGACCGGTGCTGGCGCTTGGACCGGTGCTGGCTGCAGTTGCGACAGTGGCTGAGGCGGCGGTCCTTGGGCTGGTACTCGTACTGCTGCTGGCGCTTGTGCTGGGTTGGCTTGGTAATGGGCCGGCGCATTCTGCAGTGGCTGCAGTTGCGGCACGGGGGGCTGGTACGCTACGACGGGTCCAGGCAATCCAGGCAGCGGCATCTGATAGGGCCACAGTGCTTGCGGTTGTTGTGGCCATGGTGCTTGCGGTGGTTGTGGCCACGGTGGTTGTGGCCACAGTGCTTGCGGTGGTTGTGGCCACGGTAATTGCGGTGGTTGTGGCCACGGTACTTGCGGTGGCGCCCACGGGCCCATGGCGGCCGGGAACGGGAATGATGCGTCCTGCATCCATGGTGATGCCAACCACCCGCAATCAACCAAGTAGGTATCCTCACGGAAATACCGTATCTTGTACGGCGTGTAACGGTTCTGAAAATAGTAGGAAAGAAAAGTGTTAGTTATTTTTTTTTTTCAAAATTTACATTAAAATTTTGTTCAGGCAATTTTATATTCCTCAAATGAGAAAAAACAAACAGCGCGAACTTACCATGGCTTCCAAGCTCTAAACTAAGCTTCCTTTCCTCCTTTGTCGCGTTGATGTTGCTTCACTGACTGTCGGGATTGATATGAGAACGAAAACAAGAAATCAACTTACTTTTATAGCTTCTTGTTTTGGCATTTCGTGGAAGAAATCGTGGTGGCGAATAAAGTAGGAAAACAAAGAGAATGCCGTAGAAACGGCAAGACGAGCAAAGGGGCGGAGCATGCGTTGACGCATTTTGCGAACAAAACCAGTGTCGCTAGTAAAAATTGTACCATTTTCCTATTGACCATCGTGGAATAAACATGGAACCGAACATTGTTGCGGACTGCTGCCGTCTCGGACTCCGGATCGGAAGGTGCAGAAGTAGTTTCTTCCGGACACTGACATTTCGCCACAAGCCTCAAACATAATCATCGAGCGGCTGGCCGAAGAAGCGGCCCGACTGGCGCGCTGCACCTTACGGAAGATGTCCCGCCGGGAGATCCGGAACGCCGTCTGACTGATGCCGGTGCTCCGGTCTATCTAGTAGGAAATGCCGCGTGGGACAACAAAAAAACTCGTATCATCCCGCGCGATCCGCAGCTGACCATCCGTAACGACAACGAAGAGCAGAACCGGCATGATTTCGCAGGGAGGAATGCTACCGAACATCAACACCGTTGTGCTGCTGACGAAGACCCAGGGGAGGCGCAAGCAGGAGGGAGCAGCGAATTGAATTGCTAGCAGGAGCTCTCGTCATTCATTTAAAACTAAACCGTCCTTTTCAGGACGAACAAAATTTTCAAGGAAGAGTTTTGCGAACCAGTCATTTTTTCAGTTAATGTTTCGAAGGAATTTTGTAGATGGCAAAATCCATCCGGATTTTTCACATTTCTCATAAAACAATCTCTATTTTTATGTCCGTAACGAAAATCAATTTAAAACCTAATCACTTCTCGTCGACATTCGGGAACCTTTGCGTCGTAACAGGGCCCTTGCCGGGCATAACGAACGTAGCAGGCCACCAGCTCTTCGTTGGTACGCAGATCCGGAGCAACCGTTTTCTTTTCATCGGATTCATGTCCGCACCCAGCACCCTGGGGGAACCTTTCCGCGTGAACTCTTTCAATCTTCCGGTACAGAACCTTCCGGGAGCACGACATAGCACCAGTAAATTTGACCAGGCAGATGATAACGGTTCTCGGTGACGGTCCACGCAGTCGTTCTTCTCCAGATACTGTCCGGTTTTTCTTTTCGCTTCACATTTTTGTTTGTGTCGAGTGGTATTCGACTAGCTGGTCGAATATTATTACTAAGCCCTTTATTTGTTTGCTTAAGGGCGTCTCCAGCGCTGGTGGCAAACATCGAAGCAAATCAAATTTGCACCCGACGGCAAGCCCATCGCGGTATAGCCGTATAGCATTGAAATGTGCTCTCAGTTCTTCGGGATTTCACTTTGACCCGCTATTCAGCCAGTTTGCTACCGCGTCAAATGAAATGGTGCACGGAAAAATTGAATAATGTACGGAAAAATAAGAAAGTAGGGGAAATTCTCGTATCTTTGGCAGGTTAAGCACTCGCTCCTAACTCCATCCAATTTGCTGATTTTCACTATTTAAACAACTAATTTTGCAAAACTTTTTATAGAAACTTGCATGCTCACTTCTTATTGAGCTATTTATCACTCGAGTTCAGTTGAAAACGCTTTTAATTAGCATTAATTGAATGTCAAAGTTCTGACCTGCCAACATTAGAGGCACGCTGGAATTAGATGCTGTTCCCCTATTAAAATAATTTTAAAACGAAAATAAAATTCAAAGAGTTCAAAAATAAAAAATACGAAAAATCCCTCGACTCATGCCCTTATGTCCCTTGACTCTGACCAACATAATAAAAATATATTAATTGAAATTTCTTAAGAATTTCTTATACATAACCTCAAAGAGCAGAAATTTCAATCGTCCCGCTTCGCTCTGTTCCGCTACTCAACATTAGATGTCGCATGAAGCTTTGTCTTTGGACGCCAATAGGACCTTTTTCAAAAAAAACTCCAAACTTGTCGCCACCTATGAACAAGTAGCGTAAACCTATGATTTTTTTTAAAAAGTCTGTTTTTATCTTCAAAATCATTATTTTAATAAAATTTGTGCCGGAATCGGACAAGAAAAATGACGCCACTAATGAGGATACCTGTCCAAAATCGTATGATTTTTTGCCGGGGTTCAGAACAAAATCGATCATTTCTCACGATTTCCTGCATCAATCTTAACTAAACTGGTTGCAAAAGATAGGAAAAACTTTTTGCTTTAAAGTAATCAGTGTCAAATTTTGTTTGTCAAATTTTGTTTTGGAACAATAAATATTAATTAATTAATTTATAAATAATTTTTCTTGTCAGATTCCGGCATAACATTTATAAAACTGTTGATTTTGAAGATAAAAACACACTTTTTTCAAAAATCATAGGTTTACGCTACTTATTCATAGGTGGCAACAAGTGTCTTTTAGCTTTGCTGCAAAACCTCTAAAGCTACTTAAAAAGTAAAACCAGGGTCGCACTTGGGGTTGACTTCCAACATAAATTACAAACACCCCCTCCAGTTTGGTCAGAGTCGAGCCCAGTCACGAAATATTCTACCAGAGCTGGTTCTGCCAGAATCCTGCTAAAACGGTGGAACATTTCTGCTAGAATGCTCTGGGACCATCCATAAACCACGTGGACACTTTAGGGGGTATGGCGATTGTCCACGCTCCATACAAAAAAGATTTTTTTTGTATCGACAATTGTCCACGAAGGGGGGGGGGGTTTAGATTCCCAAAAATGTGTCCACGTGGTTTATGGATGGTCCCTCTAAGAAAATCCAGCTCTGTAAGAACTCTGCTAGAATCCTGCTAGAACGTCGTGACTGGGAGGGACATGAACTTCAAAAAATATGTGGAACGGCCTTTTAATTTTTTTCGATTTTTAATTATTTTAATATTTTCTGTAAACTAACAGGATATCGTTAATCGATTTTTCCGTGCACCATTTCATATGACAACAAATAAAGGGCTTAGTAATAATATTCGACCAGCTAGTCGAATACCACTCGACACAAACAAAAATGTGAAGCGAAAAGAAAAACCGGACAGTATCTGGAGAAGAACGACTGCGTGGACCGTCACCGAGAACCGTTATCATCTGCCTGGTCAAATTTACTGGTGCTATGTCGTGCTCCCGGAAGGTTCTGTACCGGAAGATTGAAAGAGTTCACGCGGAAAGGTTCCCCCAGGGTGCTGGGTGCGGACATGAATCCGATGAAAAGAAAAACGGTTGCTCCGGATCTGCGTACCAACGAAGAGCTGGTGGCCTGCTACGTTCGTTATGCCCGGCAAGGGCCCTGTTACGACGCAAAGGTTCCCGAATGTCGACGAGAAGTGATTAGGTTTTAAATTGATTTTCGTTACGGACATAAAAATAGAGATTGTTTTATGAGAAATGTGAAAAAATCCGGATGGATTTTGCCATCTACAAAATTCCTTCGAAACATTAACTGAAAAAATGACTGGTTCGCAAAACTCTTCCTTGAAAATTTTGTTCGTCCTGAAAAGGACGGTTTAGTTTTAAATGAATGACGAGAGCTCCTGCTAGCAATTCAATTCGCTGCTCCCTCCTGCTTGCGCCTCCCCTGGGTCTTCGTCAGCAGCACAACGGTGTTGATGTTCGGTAGCATTCCTCCCTGCGAAATCATGCCGGTTCTGCTCTTCGTTGTCGTTACGGATGGTCAGCTGCGGATCGCGCGGGATGATACGAGTTTTTTTGTTGTCCCACGCGGCATTTCCTACTAGATAGACCGGAGCACCGGCATCAGTCAGACGGCGTTCCGGATCTCCCGGCGGGACATCTTCCGTAAGGTGCAGCGCGCCAGTCGGGCCGCTTCTTCGGCCAGCCGCTCGATGATTATGTTTGAGGCTTGTGGCGAAATGTCAGTGTCCGGAAGAAACTACTTCTGCACCTTCCGATCCGGAGTCCGAGACGGCAGCAGTCCGCAACAATGTTCGGTTCCATGTTTATTCCACGATGGTCAATAGGAAAATGGTACAATTTTTTACTAGCGACACTGGTTTTGTTCGCAAAATGCGTCAACGCATGCTCCGCCCCTTTTGCTCGTCTTGCCGTTTCTACGGCATTCTCTTTGTTTTCCTACTTTATTCGCCACCACGATTTCTTCCACGAAATGCCAAAACAAGAAGCTATAAAAGTAAGTTGATTTCTTGTTTTCGTTCTCATATCAATCCCGACAGTCAGTGAAGCAACATCAACGCGACAAAGGAGGAAAGGAAGCTTAGTTTAGAGCTTGGAAGCCATGGTAAGTTCGCGCTGTTTGTTTTTTCTCATTTGAGGAATATAAAATTGCCTGAACAAAATTTTAATGTAAATTTTGAAAAAAAAAAATAACTAACACTTTTCTTTCCTACTATTTTCAGAACCGTTACACGCCGTACAAGATACGGTATTTCCGTGAGGATACCTACTTGGTTGATTGCGGGTGGTTGGCATCACCATGGATGCAGGACGCATCATTCCCGTTCCCGGCCGCCATGGGCCCGTGGGCGCCACCGCAAGTACCGTGGCCACAACCACCGCAATTACCGTGGCCACAACCACCGCAAGCACTGTGGCCACAACCACCGTGGCCACAACCACCGCAAGCACCATGGCCACAACAACCGCAAGCACTGTGGCCCTATCAGATGCCGCTGCCTGGATTGCCTGGACCCGTCGTAGCGTACCAGCCCCCCGTGCCGCAACTGCAGCCACTGCAGAATGCGCCGGCCCATTACCAAGCCAACCCAGCACAAGCGCCAGCAGCAGTACAAGTACCAGCCCAAGGACCGCCGCCTCAGCCACTGTCGCAACTGCAGCCAGCACCGGTCCAAGCGCCAGCACCGGTCCAAGCGCCAGCACCGGTCCAAGCGCCAGCACCGGTCCAAGCGCCAGCACCGGTCCAAGCGCCAGCACCAGTTCCACGAGGACCAGCCCAAGCACCAGTGCTGCAAGACCCGGCTATACAGCCCGTAGTACAAGCCGTTCAGCGCCAAGTCCCGGTACAAGCTGCTGTTCCGGTCCAAGGCCCGCAGCATCAGGTTGCGGTCCAGAACCAAGGCCCGCAGCATCACGTTCCGGAACAGTCCCAGGGTGGCCGGCAACCTGTCCAATTGCCATGGACGATGCCTCCACCGGGGTATGGGCGAACATACGCCCAGGTCCTGGCAGGACAGTCGCTGCAAAGAACGCGATCAATCAGTCGGCAGCGCTATGACCGTCAACAACAGCCGCGGCAACAAGTTCAGCAACACCAACACCAACAGCAACAACCACGCCAGCAACAGCAGCAGCCAACCCCACGCCAACTCAACCAACAGCAACAGGTACAAACCCAACAGCAGCAACAGCAATCCCAACTCCAACAGCATCAACCACGCCAACTCAACCAACAGCAACAGGATCAAACCCAACAACAGCAACAGCAACCCCAACTCAACCAACAGCAACAACCACGCCAACTCAACCAACAGCAACAGGATCAAACCCAACAACAGCAACAGCAACCCCAACTCAACCAACAGCAACAACCACGCCAACTCAACCAACAGCAACAGGATCAAACCCAACAACAGCAACAGCCACCCCAACTCAAACAGAAACAGGTACAAACCCAATCTCAGCAACCGCAACAACCCGATCAACAGCAACCATCGACTTCGGGAACTTCAACTCCAATCTTGGACAACAAAACCCCGACAAAACCCAAGACGCCTAAAACACCAAAAATAATAAAACTTCCCGACGATTCCATCTCGCAACATGAAAGTGAATAAAAAACATTTCCTGTGAACTCAATATTATTTATTTATTTTATTATAATCATAAAACTCTCAGAGAACCTAGGATTGAACACGGATTAAGATTAATATAGCACTTCGGCAACTTCGACTATCAACTTATGATTGCAAGAACTCCACAGAAACTGTTTAGAAACTATTTATTACTTCGAATTTTTATTAACGAATTTATTAATTACGAATTAATTAAGGATGGTTTTAATAAATTATAAAAAAATAAGTATCGTGCTCGCCTTGGCTCACAATAGTGTCCTAAAGCCCTCACGGCATCATGGAGGAAGCAAAACATTAAAATCGAGAACACCCATGGGAGATTTATACGTAGAAAGTTGTGTTTCACCTTCCTGATTAAGAATATGTTCGATTCAAAATATTATAGCGGTGAAAATTGCGTTTTTCAGAAAAAAAAAGTGTTTTCCCATATAAAGTACCATGGGAGGAGGCGCATGGTGACTCAAGTAAATTTTAATAATTTGTTAATAAGCCTTATTATACGTCGTGTTTCAAAATGTTTTACGTTTCTTTTACCTTTGATACGCATAAACTTTCGAAAAAAGTAATTTTTAATCATTTTTTTTTAATTTTTATTTAGTACCAGGCGTCTCCATAAGTATGAAAAAACATTTTTTTTCTGAAAAACGCGATTTTCACCGATAGAATATTTTGAATCGAACATATTCTTAATCAGGAAGGTGAAACACAGCTTTCTACGTATAAATCTTCCATGGGTGTTCTCGATTTATAATATTTTGCTTCCTCCATGCCGTGCCCTATGTCAATTTGTATATACAACGGTAGAAAACACGCTTGAAAACCCTTTCTGATCACTTTTTTAATTTTTATACAAAAAAAAAAGCGATTAAAAAATTATGACAAGACATCATTTTACTATGGTTAGGTTTTTTTGGCCTAATTTTTCCTAGTTTTTGTTTAGTTGCATTTAATGAACCTTCTGTTACCAAGCGGTAAATGAAAAAGAAATAGTTGCAAGGAACACCAAAGCCGTATTGTTAATTCGATTTTGGTTAACCGCGGTAAATTTTCTTGAAATATTTCGAGCTGTCAAAAATCCACCAAAGCATTTACCACATTGATCACACCAAAAACTGTGGTAGAAAAGTATCCACCGCAATCCACCGCGATCAGTTTTTGACAGTTCGACGCCAACGAATTATTTCAAGTAAATCTACCGTAGTTAACCAAAATCGAATTTACAATACGGCTCAAATCTCTATGAACCAGCCAATCACACAAGATGTAAAATTGTTATTTCGGTAAATAAAATGAATTGAATTGAATTTTACTATGGATCAACTACGGTCCCCTTGGAACGAGCTGTCATCTAAGATACTTTATGTCAAGAAAGGCCGCGATGTAAATTTTTCAGAATTGATTTAAAAATCAATGTTAAACCCTTTGTGGTCTTGCAAAGGTTCATTGTACTCAGAAAAATGAGCTTTATCATTGTGAACAATTATATCAGCAATCTAAGCTGAATTTTAGGACCATATTTCTTCTCAATGCTCTAATGAAAGTATTCCTTTCTAAATTTATATTGAAAAATTTTGTAAACATTTGCTCTAGATCCTCAAGAAATGTTGGTCCAAATACCAATTTGCTTGTATACTTGTTCCAATATACGGTTGTAGATTGAATAAATTTCATTTTCTCAAATATCTCCCAAAAGAAGCTCATCCTTATCGACACCTCCACCAAATCTCGGATTAGTTTTCAAAAGGACGTAAGAGCCAATGGTAAACAAAGCCCTTTTTGCATCGGTATTCAGCCTACTTACTAAATACCAATTTCATGCTTGAGATTTTTCATCTACACGTCCTTTATATGCCCTAAACTGAAAATGACGGTAACATTGTTTCAATTTAGAGAAAAACGAAAATAACTGTCGGAGGTCTCTTACGGCTTTTTGAAAACTCACCCGAGAAATGTACACTTAGTTAAAGAATTGATTAATATTTTGTTTTGTTTGTTTCTTGCTTGTTTCTTCAGCAAACGGGAAAAATAAGCATTTCAAACCACGGGTCCCCCACAGACCGTTATTATGAAAAAAAAAATCCACCCAAACCAATGATTGGACATGGTTCCTGGGACCATTCTGCACTTCTGGGCCGAGTTTCAAAATATTTGCCGGCAGGATTTTTGAATACGGTCAGTTTTAGTTTTTTGAGTACAAATTAAGGAGTAATTGCATGTAAAATGCGTAGAAAATGTTAAAACTTTCAATGTTTTAACTCTAAAACGTCATGGTCATGGCTTAAATTGTACTTACATGTAGCAGAATGATATAAAAACGATTTACGGGACTGACTTAGGCGGATGAAGCCTAAGTCAAGTGACTTAAGTAAATAATTTACAAGTTCATACCTGAATTTTAACAAAACTCCTACATTAGGCAATTTTTAATCAAGATGAACTAGATTGCACAAAAATTGTTTAAAATGGGGTGACTTTGAGGCAAGGGGTGATATTGTACCAACAAACGACTTAAGATTGTTTTGATAAGCTTGAATTTTATGTTAAATAATTTGTTTGTTGACGGATTAATTTGGTCCATTTATGTTCCCACAAAAACAATTAAATGAAATTGCTACGTTAACTTGCTCATTCTGTTTAAATAATTCCAAGGAATATACATTGGAAAAATTCTTTTTTTTTACAAAAAATAATTGTTTTCTAGACAAACCTGATTATTACTAACTTGCCTAGCCCTTGTGTATGAAAAGCCCCCTTTTTGTAAGCAGAAAGCAATGATGCAAAATTTTATACAAATAAAAAAATTCAATAAAAGTCGGTTTGCGAAAATTAAATACAAAAATATTATGTTATTTTTTTGTTCAAACTGGTTTATATTTATATTATGCGATTCTACAAAAATGTTTTTAAACTTCTGGCGATTTCACAAATCTCGTTCAATGAAACATTAGACTGTTAGCATGTTTTTGATTTGATTGGACTAACTTTATAAACGTGATCTAACGTTATGAAATACAGGTTGGAAAGTTCTTTGAGCCAAATCCCATCAAATAAACGAATCTTTTCGTAAACGAAATGGCCAGTTTTCTATGTTGGCCCATACCGACCGCACCCTGGATGGAAGGCTTGTCTCAGAATGAGCCGCCTTAGCATGTTGTCAAAACCATAGACAAATTTGCAAAATTGATTGTAGTAGGGTCATACTTTCAGATTTTCTCTTAAATGTAAATGTTAGTTGTTTTTTTAATTCACATTTTGCTTGACGCGCTTTGTAACAAATGTTGTTTTTCCTATTCTGTCTCAAATTTGATGTTTCATGTTTCGCATTTTGATACCTTGCGTTGCCGGCGGTGAGTATAGATTGATCGATTGTTCCTTGCAGCGGACAATGTGGTTCAGCAGATATTCCAAAAGCCCAAGTAGCTCATGAAGATTGACTGGCGCAGTTGGTAGGTTGATATTCGACGTGCTCCCTGGGCTGCGAACAGAGTCGTCGTGGACCTTGACGGAGGGAACCCAGGTGGGCCAGGTGGGCCGGTTTCGCTAAGGGCGTGCTTGATTTGGGCAGTGACCGGCGACTCGCGTGGTTCGAGTCAGAAAATCAGGCGAAGCTTACATGACCCGACCGAGCAGGAACCAAATCGATCCGCCCATTCGTGTTGTACGGATTTGCCGAGCCGGCTTCAAGATGCACTGTTTCGCCAAGGCTCACTGCTGCTGGTAGATGTGATTTTTATGGATGCTCGTGCGTGCTCGATGCGGGACGCGACATCCGAATCGCATGAAACGAGTCTGAAAAGGTAAGAAATATCGTAATCTATGAAGACTTCATAGCTTCTCGGCTAATACTTACTAAAATCATTGCAGGAATTCTCGCACATAACTGCATCTGCAGCACGTGAAAGTGCTTTTCGTGGTCGTGCTCTGTGTCACTGTTGGCCAGATACACCATCTTTTGCTTTTCACGTGAAAAAGGTTCAGGGCTTCGGAAATGTTGTAGTTGAACGCGGACTAGTCATTTGGGTCCAGCTGGACGCAGCGTCGTGTCAGGCTAGCCTCCTGAATGCAGTTGATGGCTTCGTTGGGTTACTCGTCAGCTAGCAGCAGCCAGATTTTAAACTGAATCATCCAGGCTTTCTGCGGCCCAAGCCGCAGCAACGCTTCTACCAGATGACGGGCCACGTATCTTCTGAAATGAACAACATGATTAAGATTCTCAGAGCATCACCTCAAGAATTCCCACACACGGCGATAGGTGATTCTCCGACAGCGTGTTCAGCTCCGCCAGCACGTAGCTCTGCAGCGACTCGTCGTACTGGCCACATGCGTAGAACAGCTTCACCAGTAGCAGGTGCGCGTCCAGTTGAGGTACCGCTTCGCGTTTGTCAGCCCCAGCTTCGTTTTGTGAAAGTTGTCTTCGATGAGCGGTTGCTCATCTAGCTAACTCTCCAGCTTGCCCTCCCCCATCAGGAAATTGGCCAAAGTCTCTGCGCGCAAATCAGGAGAGAACTCATTAGTTTATTCACTATTTAACGCAATTAACCCCTCCCCGCCCAGAGCAAAATCGAGATTTTTTACGTTTTTCCTTGCCATTTATTATTTGTTGTGAACCTTGCCCGCCCGTGTGGATCAATCGGACCGCGCACTGAACTCACAATCCAGAGGTCGCTGGTTCGAATCCCGCGGCGGGCGCCCTAAAATTCTGAGTGTAAATATGGGTATCCGGCGCCTTCACCCCGTGCCGTACTCAAAACACTTAGGAGCCCAGGGTGGCGAAGTCCTTGTAGATAAAAGGAAGACACTAGTGGTTGGTACTAGCAATAGTGGCCGACAGCTATAACGTCAACTTCGTTTTTTTTTTATTATTGTCTTGCCCAAATTGGATGAAATTTGAAATGGTTCTAGTAAACAGCCTAAATGAAACTGTGCAAGAAGAATTAGTTGAATTCATTTGACAGTTTTCGAGAAATTTCAATTTGGACTGAAAATTTAGTGGAGCTCTGGTGCTACCATGGGCGTTAGAGGGTTAAGTACAAGATGTAATGTCAGAGACATGAACGAAAGACAAAGGACAATATAAAGGCTAGCTACTAGAGGGGGGCATTCCCTGTTCAGCTGTCGTTGCGGTCGGTCGTCTCTCGAGCTAGCTGCTGTGCTCAGCGCGTTGGATGGAAGGCTGTTTTACTGGAACGAGGCCATGAAGAAGGTGCAGCAGCTGTGGGAATCCCCACAGCACAGAAAAGTGCAAAGCAGAAGAGGACCAAGCCAAGAAGTGTGTCAACTGATCTGGATCTCACGAAGGTCTGGACCGCAGCTGTCCCAAACGTGCGCAGTTCATCCAGTCGAGGCAGCAGGCGTCCAAGCCGAAACCGCCAGCATGGAAGCAGGACAAACGATCGCCGGCGGTACCTACGTTCAACGCGGCGGATTTCCTCCCGCTGCCGGGAGTGGTGCCGTCTGACACGCCGAAAGAGCCTCGTTCCGGAGGAAGCAGTGTTAAACTGTTTGCTGTATACGCACCGCGGCAGTGTGTAGACAGCAACAATTCATCCGCTCTCTTTGCGGAAGATCTCCGCAAACTGACTGACGCCCAGAACAGGAACGTGGTAGCTGGGGATTTAAATGCTCGCGACCCCCAGTGGCGGAATCACATCCGAAACCAGAACGGCGCACTCTTGGCGGACCACCTAAGCTCCGACACGTGCGACATCCACTTCCCGGACGATCCCACGTTCCTCTCCCCGGCTGGAACTCCTTCTACGCTAGATGTGTTCCTGTCGGATCTGCCTCTCTCGAAACCAACCACAATCTAAGATCTAAGCTCGGACCACTACTGTAGTGTGTAAGCTGGAATGCACCCCAATGCCTGCTCGACCGGCGATGAGGCGCGACCACCACCGGGTTAACTGGGTGTCCCTCAGCCGCATCGTGGACTCCCGTATTCCCGATCAACTGGATCTACCGACGGTAGAGGCCATCGACAACCAACTAGAAGCCCTCGAGAACGCTGTTCACCAGGCGGAGGCCAGGAGGCTTGCATCCGTGAGGTTCCGGTGAGGCGTCAATTCACCGCGATTGACGACTACACCCGGTGGCTCATCCAGGAGAGAAACATCGCGAGACGGCAGTTTCAGAGGAACGGCTGCCTTGACAAGAAGGAGGAGGTGAGCCTTCTGAACGCCGAGATCCGGAACCGTATGCTGCAAATCCGGAACAAGCAGTTCGCAAACAACATCAGCCAGAAGACCGATCACTCCAAGCCGTTCTGGAAAGTAGCCAAGTTGCTGAAGAAAAGACCGAGTCCCGTGCCCCCGCTCAAAGTCTACGGTGACCTCCTGGTGTCCCCTCAAGAAAAGGTCAACGCGATCGCCGGCAAGCTGGTTGAAGCACATCACCTTGGAGCCGGAATGTAAGTCCCCACGAAGCAGCCGTTACGCAATCCATGCGAGAGCTCAACGTCCAGACGAACGCCGCCCCTTTTCCTGGACGGGTCACGGAGGACGAAGTGCGAGCTGCGGTGAAGTGCGGTAAGAACATGAAAGCCCCTGGCGAGTGGCTAATTCTGTCAAAATGGCAATTTTTACGAGCGCACCAGGTGGCCGCCTTGACGGTGATAATAAACGCGCAACGTACTTTTGTACACATTAAAACTTTATACTAAACGGATTAAACCTGTCCGCGTACCACGCGGAAAGACTATCCAAAGAACAATGATGCCACTTGAAGTTCTGCTGTTTCCTGCATCGACTGTTGACAGCTGAACTGCCACGAGTGAGCCCAATGGTGTTGCTACGATGCCGTTGGTGAATAGGCTGATCCATTCGTTCCCAACAGCAATTTTCATTATCAGTACCAAAAACCATGAATTTTGATACCAATATTGCCCAAAATCATATGGTTCGGTAAATGTCCCCCCGGGGGAACCGGGGGGTGAGGCAACTCCGAAGAGTTGCGCAGTCCTCACCCCCACACGGTTGCTGTTCCGTCTGTCTCCCGGTTCTGCTCGGTCTCTCTCCCGCTGTAGCTCTGTCTCTCTCTCCCGCTGCAGTTATGTCTCTCTCCCGGTACGGCTCTGTCTCTCTCCCGGCACGGCTGTCTCTCTCCCGACACGGCTCTGTCTCTATCACGGTGCTGCTTTGGTCTATTATCGGTGCTGCTCTGGTCTCTCTGCTGCTGCTGCTGCTGGTGGTGTTGCCGGTCCGACGTCTGAGACGTGAGTGATGGTTTGAAAACTGGGGCAAATTAATTTATAGTTTCGCGGCCCCTCTACTTCCCCTCCTTTATCGCGCCCGACACCGATCGCGTTGCTCAGTTGATTTTCCCCTCAAAATAGGTACTTGACCTTCCCGACCGTGCAAATTGCTGAATAAATTTCGAATCGAATGGTGCCAAAATCGTGCCATTTCGAATTGTCTGAGAGGAGATATAAGCGTTCAAAATCTTACAAGTTAACTTTTGGACTGCGGCCCGGGTTTTTTGGAATGGCACCCCAGTACCTTCGAGAAAGACGTAGTTTACGTCAAAATTACTCATTTTAATTGCATGTTTTAAATGTTTTAACTATGTTTAGTCAAACTTATTTTGTAGTAAAACGATAGAGTAAGTCTTCCCCTTTCGATTGGTGGTTAAATCTTCTGGATTAATCGATAGGGAAAAAAGATATAAGCGTTGGAAATTTCGAAGCATCGGAAGAGGGCTTTGGTCTCGGAACACGGGTCAATCCGAGGATTGTACCCTTGAGTGAGTGTGGTTGGATGTCTGAGAGTGTGTGGGATCGAGTGTTTTTACTGTAGTTAGGTAGGATTTATTTATAATTTTAAAAGTCAGCAATCTTAAATTGCGCATTGTACACTATAAATACCAAAACTCCACCAGTTCATGTTGAACATTTTAACTTTAAAGTTAGAAAAGCAATTATGCTGAGTCTCTTAACATGTAAAAATCCCCGGACAAACCGACAAAATAAAAAAAATTTGATGTATTGAAAAAAAAGAAGTATTTTCGCACGCGTGTAACGCTTTGAATCGAATTTCTGAACTGGCCCCCAGTATAGTAAGTAAAGACATAGTTCTATGTCAAAACAATACTCTTTAACTGACAGTCACGATGGAGTTCTAGAATAAGAAGGCCATGTTTTTGAAATGTTACGAGGGATTGGGTCCAAAAATATAAAATTTTGCGTTACGTGATAAAAGACGCTCCCTTATATTTCAGCTGACGAAATGTTTTTACAGGTCGAATCCCCCCAGACTTTTCAAGAAATAATAATTTGAGTTAACTCTTTCGTGAGATTTAGTGGCTCTTAAAAGGGCCGTTTGTTTAGATAAGTCGCAGCAACAGGTGTTTACTTCGAAGAGGTGTACTTGGTCACGGCCTTCGTCCCCTCGGACATGGCATGCTTGGCCAACTCTCCGGGCTCTGGGTTCACAATGAATGTCATGATGTTCATGGCTTTGGACGAGGTTCCCGTTTCCAGGTGTACTTGCTTCAAAACCTTGTACAAGAACGTTCCAAAGTGCTCCTTGCGGCGAGGTTTCCGCTTCTTCGGCTTGTCCGCTCCTCCTCTTACGATGGCCGAGGCGCTGCTCTTGCACCTTACCGATCTTTTTGTCCAGAAAGGCCGAGACGGCAGCAGACATTTCCACAACAAACTTGATCCGACGTGTCTTGCTTGGAGGTGCAACGAGAAATGATGCAAATTATGACAGAGGGCACTGGTTTTGTGCGCAAAGCGCATCAACGCATGCTCCGCCCCTTTTGATCGCTTTGCCGTTTCTACGACATTCGCCACCACGATCTCTTCTCTGCACGAAATGTCAAAGTATAAAAAAGACGTATTTCGTAAATAGCGCCCATTTCACGTTTGACAGTCAACGAAGTATCATATCTCTTCAACCAACCAACCAACCCAAGATGTCTGGACGCGGCACAGGAGGAAAGCTGAAGGTGAAGAAGCAGACGCGGTCGTCGCGAGCAGGGCTGCAGTTCCCCGGCGGACGGATCAACCGATACCTACGGAAAGGCAACTATGCCGATCGCATCAGTGCCGGTGCCCCGGTCTATCTGGCTGCCGTGCTGGAATATCTGACTGCAGAAGTTCTCGAGCTGGGTGGAAACGCTTCACGGGACAACAAGAAGACTCGGATCACCCCACGCCATCTGCAGCTAGCCATCCGGATTGACGAGGAGTTGAACCGGCTTATGCTCGGGGTCACGATTTCGAAGGGCGGCGTTTTGCCAAACATTCATGCCGTCCTGCTGCCGAAGAAAACCCAGGAAAAGCGGAACCAGGAGGAATCATTGGCGAAAGCGAATTAAATTCTGACTGCGTCGTTAACAAACCAAACCGTCCTTTTCAGGACGAACAACATTTACAATCAGTTCCTTTTATATCAGCAAATTCCACCACAAAAAAACCCGCTTCACACTCCCGACCGACCTGGCGGAACTGCTTCCTTCGAAAAGCAACCACCACTAAAACGCGCAACGTGGAATTGCCACTACGTAACCACCACCGAACGCGCGGAACCGCACCTCAAATCCTCGCGGAGAGCGAAAGCTTTTTGAGGAAAAAAAAATGAATGGCCTATCTACAATCACTTAGCTTAGGAATTTGAATCAATGGAAATGAAGCCGAGCTTCTACAATGGAAAAGTAATCAAATTAAAAACTGACGTATGGTTTGAAAAATTTCAAAATCTACGGTAAGTTGACGTTTTAATATCAAAGGTAAACAAACAACTGCATAGCAACGTATATCAGCCCAGCAAAATTTCTAAGTTGATTGTGGATGACGGCCGTAAGTTGCGTACTTTCCTAAGTAACTACTTTACTTAGATGTTCTAAGCTAAGTGATTGTAGATAGCCCATTAAAAAAAAACTTCCGCGTAACTTTTTAAGCGGGAACGCATTGACAGATCCGCCGACGCCTACTAGATGCAGATGCAATTATCTGTACATCCAAAATTTGGTTTTCGAACCTACAGACATTGCGGTTGTTGCGACGCATCCTGGTGGCGAGTAGAAACATTACTACGGCATGCGTGAGCGTTCGTTTATTACGTAACTCATTTAACATTTCTAGAAACCAAGCATTAGAAGCAAATAGCAAGCGAGTACTTCACGCAGTAACAATGGCCTATCTACAATCACTTAGCTTAGAATAGTTAAGTAAAGTAAAACGGCCGTCATCTACAATCAACTTAGAAAATTTGCTGGGCTGATATACGTTGCTATGCAGTTGTTGCAAAATATGGGAAAATAGTAATATTTGTCAAACGGCGGGTACTTTGTTTACAATTCGCCCACTCGAAAATATTTTTCTGATGTTGGTTAGTATGTGTACTAACTCCATGCGAAATTTGAGCAAGATTCTATGTGGCCAAAAATTCTGAAAAATCGTCAAAGTTGGCAACTTTGCCAAAATATGGGAAAATAGTAATATTTGTCATACGGCGGGTACTTTGTTTACAATTCGCCCACTCGAAAATATTTTTCTGATGTTGGTTAGTATGTGTACAAACTCCATGCGAAATTTGAGCAAGATTCTGTGTGGCCAAAAATTCTGAAAAATCGTCAAAGTTGGCAACTTTGCCAAAATATGGGAAAATAGTAATATTTGTCAAACGGCGGGTACTTTGTTTACAATTCGCCCACTCGAAAATATGTTTCTGATGTTGGTTAGTATGTGTACTAACCCCATGCGAAATTTGAGCAAGATTCTATGTGGCCAAAAATTCTGAAAAATCGTCAAAGTTGGCAACTTTGCCAAAATATGGGAAAATAGTAATATTTGTCATACGGCGGGTACTTTGTTTACAATTCGCCCACTCGAAAATATTTTTCTGATGTTGGTTAGTATGTGTACTAACTCCATGCGAAATTTGAGCAAAATTCTGTGTGGCCAAAAATTCTGAAAAATCGTCAAAGTTGGCAACTTTGCCAAAATATGGGAAAATAGTAATATTTGTCAAACGGCGGGTACTTTGTTTACAATTCGCCCACTCGAAAATATTTTTCTGATGTTGGTTAGTATGTGTACTAACTCCATGCGAAATTTGAGCAACATTCTGTGTGGCCAAAAATTCTGAAAAATCGTCAAAGTTGGCAACTTTGCCAAAATATGGGAAAATAGTAATATTTGTCAAACGGCGGGTACTTTGTTTACAATTCGCCCACTCGAAAATATTTTTCTGATGTTGGTTAGTATGTGTACTAACCCCATGCGAAATTTGAGCAAGATTCTATGTGGCCAAAAATTCTGAAAAATCGTCAAAGTTGGCAACTTTGCCAAAATATGGGAAAATAGTAATATTTGTCAAACGGCGGGTACTTTGTTTACAATTCGCCCACTCGAAAATATTTTTCTGATGTTGGTTAGTATGTGTACTAACTCCATGCGAAATTTGAGCAAGATTCTATGTGGCCAAAAATTCTGAAAAATCGTCAAAGTTGGCAACTTTGCCAAAATATGGGAAAATAGTAATATTTGTCAAACGGCGGGTACTTTGTTTACAATTCGCCCACTCGAAAATATTTTTCTGATGTTGGTTAGTATGTGTACTAACTCCATGCGAAATTTGAGCAAGATTCTGTGTGGCCAAAAATTCTGAAAAATCGTCAAAGTTGGCAACTTTGCCAAAATATGGTAAAATAGCAATATTTGTCAAACGGCGGGTACTTTGTTTACAATTCGCCCACTCGAAAATATTTTTCTGATGTTGGTTAGTATGTGTACTAACTCCATGCGAAATTTGAGCAAGATTCTGTGTGGCCAAAAATTCTGAAAAATCGTCAAAGTTGGCAACTTTGCCAAAATATGGTAAAATAGTAATATTTGTCATACGGCGGGTACTTTGTTTACAATTCGCCCACTCGAAAATATTTTTCTGATGTTGGTTAGTATGTGTACAAACTCCATGCGAAATTTGAGCAAGATTCTGTGTGGCCAAAAATTCTGAAAAATCGTCAAAGTTGGCAACTTTGCCAAAATATGGGAAAATAGTAATATTTGTCAAACGGCGGGTACTTTGTTTACAATTCGCCCACTCGAAAATATTTTTCTGATGTTGGTTAGTATGTGTACTAACTCCATGCGAAATTTGAGCAAGATTCTGTGTGGCCAAAAATTCTGAAAAATCGTCAAAGTTGGCAACTTTGCCAAAATATGGTAAAATAGCAATATTTGTCAAACGGCGGGTATTTGTTTACAATTCACCCACTCGAAAATATTTTTCTGATGTTGGTGAGTATGTGTACAAACTCCATGCGAAATTTGAGCAAGATTCTGTGTGGCCAAAAATTCTGAAAAATCGTCAAAGTTGGCAACTTTGCCAAAATATGGGAAAATAGTAATATTTGTCAAACGGCGGGTACTTTGTTTACAATTCGCCCACTCGAAAATATTTTTCTGATGTTGGTTAGTATGTGTACTAACTCCATGCGAAATTTGAGCAAAATTCTGTGTGGCCAAAATTCTGAAAAATCGTCAAAGTTGGCAACTTTGCCAAAATATGGTAAAATAGCAATATTTGTCAAACGGCGGGTACTTTGTTTACAATTCGCCCACTCGAAAATATTTTTCTGATGTTGGTTAGTATGTGTACTAACTCCATGCGAAATTTGAGCAAGATTCTGTGTGGCCAAAAATTCTGAAAAATCTTCAAAGTTGGCAACTTTGCCAAAATATGGTAAAATAGTAATATTTGTCAAACGGCGGGTACTTTGTTTACAATTCGCCCACTCGAAAATATTTTTCTGATGTTGGTTAGTATGTGTACTAACCCCATGCGAAATTTGAGCAAGATTCTATGTGGCCAAAAATTCTGAAAAATCGTCAAAGTTGGCAACTTTGCCAAAATATGGGAAAATAGTAATATTTGTCAAACGGCGGGTACTTTGTTTACAATTCGCCCACTCGAAAATATTTTTCTGATGTTGGTTAGTATGTGTACTAACTCCATGCGAAATTTGAGCAACATTCTGTGTGGCCAAAAATTCTGAAAAATCGTCAAAGTTGGCAACTTTGCCAAAATATGGGAAAATAGTAATATTTGTCAAACGGCGGGTACTTTGTTTACAATTCGCCCACTCGAAAATATTTTTCTGATGTTGGTTAGTATGTGTACTAACTCCATGCGAAATTTGAGCAAAATTCTGTGTGGCCAAAAATTCTGAAAAATCGTCAAAGTTGGCAACTTTGCCAAAATATGGTAAAATAGCAATATTTGTCAAACGGCGGGTACTTTGTTTACAATTCGCCCACTCGAAAATATTTTTCTGATGTTGGTTAGTATGTGTACTAACTCCATGCGAAATTTGAGCAAGATTCTGTGTGGCCAAAAATTCTGAAAAATCTTCAAAGTTGGCAACTTTGCCAAAATATGGTAAAATAGTAATATTTGTCAAACGGCGGGTACTTTGTTTACAATTCGCCCACTCGAAAATATTTTTCTGATGTTGGTTAGTATGTGTACTAACCCCATGCGAAATTTGAGCAAGATTCTATGTGGCCAAAATTCTGAAAAATCGTCAAAGTTGGCAACTTTGCCAAAATATGGGAAAATAGTAATATTTGTCAAACGGCGGGTACTTTGTTTACAATTCGCCCACTCGAAAATATTTTTCTGATGTTGGTTAGTATGTGTACTAACTCCATGCGAAATTTGAGCAAGATTCTGTGTGGCCAAAATTCTGAAAAATCGTCAAAGTTGGCAACTTTGCCAAAATATGGTAAAATAGCAATATTTGTCAAACGGCGGGTACTTTGTTTACAATTCGCCCACTCGAAAATATTTTTCTGATGTTGGTTAGTATGTGTACTAACTCCATGCGAAATTTGAGCAAAATTCTGTGTGGCCAAAAATTCTGAAAAATCGTCAAAGTTGGCAACTTTGCCAAAATATGGTAAAATAGCAATATTTGTCAAACGGCGGGTACTTTGTTTACAATTCGCCCACTCGAAAATATTTTTCTGATGTTGGTTAGTATGTGTACTAACTCCATGCGAAATTTGAGCAAGATTCTGTGTGGCCAAAAATTCTGAAAAATCGTCAAAGTTGGCAACTTTGCCAAAATATGGTAAAATAGCAATATTTGTCAAACGGCGGGTACTTTGTTTACAATTCGCCCACTCGAAAATATTTTTCTGATGTTGGTTAGTATGTGTACTAACTCCATGCGAAATTTGAGCAAGATTCTGTGTGGCCAAAAATTCTGAAAAATCTTCAAAGTTGGCAACTTTGCCAAAATATGGTAAAATAGTAATATTTGTCAAACGGCGGGTACTTTGTTTACAATTCGCCCACTCGAAAATATTTTTCTGATGTTGGTTAGTATGTGTACTGACTCCATGCGAAATTTGAGCAAGATTCTGTGTGGCCAAAAATTCTGAAAAATCGTCAAAGTTGGCAACTTTGCCAAAATATGGGAAAATAGTAATATTTGTCAAACGGCGGGTACTTTGTTTACAATTCGCCCACTCGAAAATATTTTTCTGATGTTGGTTAGTATGTGTACTAACCCCATGCGAAATTTGAGCAAGATTCTGTGTGGCCAAAAATTCTGAAAAATCGTCAAAGTTGGCAACTTTGCCAAAATATGGGAAAATAGTAATATTTGTCAAACGCCGGGTACTTTGTTTACAATTCGCCCACTCGAAAATATTTTTCTGATGTTGGTTAGTATGTGTACTAACTCCATGCGAAATTTGAGCAACATTCTGTGTGGCCAAAATTCTGAAAAATCGTCAAAGTTGGCAACTTTGCCAAAATATGGGAAAATAGTAATATTTGTCAAACGGCGGGTACTTTGTTTACAATTCGCCCACTCGAAAATATTTTTCTGATGTTGGTTAGTATGTGTACTAACTCCATGCGAAATTTGAGCAAAATTCTGTGTGGCCAAAAATTCTGAAAAATCGTCAAAGTTGGCAACTTTGCCAAAATATGGTAAAATAGCAATATTTGTCAAACGGCGGGTACTTTGTTTACAATTCGCCCACTCGAAAATATTTTTCTGATGTTGGTTAGTATGTGTACTAACTCCATGCGAAATTTGAGCAAGATTCTGTGTGGCCAAAAATTCTGAAAAATCTTCAAAGTTGGCAACTTTGCCAAAATATGGTAAAATAGTAATATTTGTCAAACGGCGGGTACTTTGTTTACAATTCGCCCACTCGAAAATATTTTTCTGATGTTGGTTAGTATGTGTACTAACCCCATGCGAAATTTGAGCAAGATTCTATGTGGCCAAAAATTCTGAAAAATCGTCAAAGTTGGCAACTTTGCCAAAATATGGGAAAATAGTAATATTTGTCAAACGGCGGGTACTTTGTTTACAATTCGCCCACTCGAAAATATTTTTCTGATGTTGGTTAGTATGTGTACTAACTCCATGCGAAATTTGAGCAAGATTCTGTGTGGCCAAAAATTCTGAAAAATCGTCAAAGTTGGCAACTTTGCCAAAATATGGGAAAATAGTAATATTTGTCATACGGCGGGTACTTTGTTAACAATTCGCCCACTCGAAAATATTTTTCTGATGTTGGTTAGTATGTGAACTAACTCCATGCGAAATTTGAGCAAGATTCTGTGTGGCCAAAAATTGGCAACTTTGCCAAAATATGGTAAAATAGTTACATTTCTTGAACGCAGGTAGGTTATTTGTTTTCAAATCTTCCGGTCAAACTTAATTTTATCATTTTGCTTCGATGGATTGACGTTTAAATCAGATTTGAGCGTTTACATTGTCGCATGGGTCGTTTTAAAAAGAACCGACTGGGATAGATAGTTTTTTTTATATAAGATTTTCTTTTAATTTATTGCTGCTCAAATAATAACGATAGATATTTTTTTTCTATTACAACGTAAAAGATACTATACTATATTTAACTCAAGGGATCGAAATTGCACAAATTGTTCATTTATTTGCTTCCGCTTGGATGGAAATTCTATATCAGTTAGTTCCGCTATTCACCACTAGGGCCAGTGGCGCTGGTGGCAGTTTGGAGAAAAACGGCGCATCCCCAAAACGGCGGAGTTCATGAGGGTCAGTTTGGGGACGATGGTGGGGAGGGGGGTGGGATTGGGGAACTTCCGGTGGTGGCAATTGCTTGGAAGGTGTTTATTGGGGCGGCGATTGCGCTGCCGGGGTTGGTCGCGGGTGCGATTTACTGGTGGTCGAGGGACGGGTGGCAGAACCATCCGATCGCGAAGAGGTTGGGCCGGTTTTGCGACGGGGAGAGATTGCGGGATTGGCGGGCGGTGGCCACCAGTATAAATGACGAGTTTAGGAGGGACAGTAGGGTGGTTATTAGGATGAATCCGTTGTCGCGGATTGTGGTTACGGAGAGCTGGATCGTGAAGACTGGTCCGTATTGGATAAATGTGGCCGGGCAGGAGGACACGGCTTTGGTGGCGTTCAAGAGTGACACTCACGACGTCAGCCAGGAGGCATTTGAGACGGTGCAGTACGTGAACATTGCCGTCAAGTCGACGCGACCCGGGATTCGAGAGTTCAACATCCGGATCAACGCGCTGGACTTTAAGGATCTGCAGGATCGTATCAACCGGCCAATCACGATCCTGTCCAGCGTCAAGTTCCACCGGACCGTGCTGGATCGGTTCGTGGACGTGTTCAAGGAGCAGGTCGGCCAGAATCCACGCTATCGCGGTGCGGAGGCCGTTGATCAGCAGGACAGTTGCTTCGCTTGCATGCAGGTTCAGCCGAACGTGAAGATCGTCAAGAACTGCGCCGATCTGAACGAGAACGGAGAACCGTTGGCGGAGGCGCGCTGCTGTCAACCGTGCAACTGTCGGCCAATGTGGTGCATCGACTGCGTGGCCAGGTGGTTCGCCTCGCGCCAGAACCAGTCCGAGCGGGAGTCGTGGCTGCAGCAAAAGTGCACCTGTCCGATGTGCCGGGCGCGGTTCTGCGTGCTGGACGTGTGCTTCATCGAGGCGGCGCGGTGAGATTTCTGACAAATTTTAATTTGCTTGACGTAATAAAGATTAAAACAAACAATTTTTAAATCACAAAATCTTTTTAATCTAACCATTCGTTGATGTACGAACACAGCTTCGGCGTAATCTCCCCGAAATCCGAACAGTGCTTGATGACCGGACAAATCCCGCACGGCATCTGCACCAGCCCCGGCGACGCCAACGGTGCCTCCACCGCCTTGTACAGATTCTTGCCCTCCACAGTGGGCATCGATTCCGCCTTCCCGTCGTACACGACCGTCTTCAGAATCGTCTCCAAATCATCCTCATCCAAACTGATCTTGCTAATCCCCAAATCGGAGATGAACTTGTGCACGTCCGCCACCGAGCAATAGGCCAACTTCTGCACCGCCAACGGCCCGTCCCGACACTCCTTTGCCATCTCCTTCTTCATCCGCAGAAACCGCAAACACTGCTGGTTCAGCACGTCCACAAACTCGGCCTCAAAGTCCTGGTCCTGGTACCAGGCGCCCCCCGTGATCGACCGGTCCGGTTCCAAATTGTACAGCATGTACACCTTCTTCTTGCTAGCATTCACCGACTTGACCGCCTTAATCAGCTTCTTGTTCTCCAGCTGCTTCAGCACCTTGTTCAGCTGCGTCATGATCAGGTTCGACTTGACCCGAATGTCCCGAATCCAAATCCCCCGATTCCCACCCTCCTCGATGATCGCGTAAATAATCTTCTCCTCGTTGTCAATGTCCTTCGGTGCCGTCGACTTTTTGCCCGGGTCCTTCAGCCGGTAGATCAGCGTTTGGCCCTTCTTCAGGATCTCCAGCACGTCCTCCTGGAGCAGCTTGTTCAGAGCTTGGACGCGCTGTTCCGGCCGCACGTCCGGCAGTGCCGCCATCAGGTCATCGTTGTTGATGCCGCCGGGCTTCTCCTTGGCCGCCGCGATGATCTGGAAGCCGATGGTGGCGATGTCCTCGGCCGTGGACGAGGAACCGGCGTCGGAGGACATCGTTTCGAAGTGTGTTATGTTCCGGCGTGGACCGTGCCTTCACGTTCAGATTAATGTTTTGGTTTGTCAACAAAAACACGCAAATGACGTTTCGCCGCGTTGCTATAAAATCGAGAGAAACGTTTGAAAATGGTTGAAATAGGAATATTCAAGTCTGTCGCACTTTGCTGAGTTCGTTTTCCCATACGATTTTTTCAGTTCAACTACGATTACACTTTTTTGTGTAATCGCAGTCGAACTGAAAAAATCGTATGAAAATGTGCGAAAACGAACTCAGCAAAGTGCGATTTTCAGTTACAGTGTGGCAACACAGTTCTTCCCACTGAGAATTTTGGCTCGAGCCTCGACTCGATTCAGGCTCGATCTCGAGCAGAGTCTCGGCCCGAAACTTCAAACACGAACAAAAGCAGCGAACCGAAGATTGGCAATGACGTTTTGGAATTTTGACAGTTTGGAACGCATGAATTACCCCATTATCGGTTTCCCGCATGGGTGATGTGGAAATTGATGCACATGGCTGAAGTTGGGAATTTTGCAACTTATTCTAATTTATGCTAAATTTCAAAATTTAAACACGAATCTACAGCGAATCGATGTGAAAACTAAAGATACACTAAAACAACGATGATTTGATGTGCAATCTTGATCAGAATCGCAATAAAAGAGGTTTAAATTGAAAAATAATAATAAAGCAAATTTTGGTCTAGAATTTAACGAAACTTTGTCTGTTTTGTAAGACTTAATGCTATTTCACAATTGTTATAGAATTTTTTTCAAAAAAGTAATTTTTTCGGTCCGTCCACAAACAATCTCATGTTTGTAAACAAACGACGCCATATTGCCAATGTTGTTCGGTAGCTCATATCAGGCCATCGCCGGGGCCCTGATCTCGAGCCAGATCGACTCGACGGTTCTTCCCAGTTAACTCAATCCGAATTCTGAAATAGAATCTAATTAGAATCGCAATTCGCAATTTTCAGTGTAAGAACGGGCCTTGACCGATCTTATGCACCAGGTTCCCGACGAACACGCACTGCCCTTACACCTACATCTCACCCTTGCTCTGAGTCAGTACGAGCAGCACGCTAGAACACGCTTTGAGTGTTCGTGCCAGGCATGCACACCTTCTTTTCCGGTTACGCATTTTAACTCGGCCGGGGGTGGTACATTAGTAGGGTTTGATGTAAGTATAAGCGCCTAACCATTTATAGTGTGCCTAACAATTTTCATTAAAGCAAAAACTGTTTTATTTTTAGTTTGAATTCAAAAACTAATTGTTATTTACTGTGTACTGTTTTCTCCTGAAATCTTCCCTAATGTTGAATCGTGTTAATCTGTTGCTATTTCTTCTGTCGCGGTGTTTTGTTACAATTTTTTGAACCTAAGCATGTTATTCAAAAGTTTACCAAAAGTACAATAATTTTATGTGTGTGATCATTCAATATATTAGGTAAGGACTCGAACCATACTTGTTTGAAGAAAAGGGCGTAGATTTAAACAATAGACAATAAAGGAAAGCAAACTACATAAAGTTCGATACTGAAAGAATAATTGTAGTTTGAAGGAAAGAAGAGTAGGAGCCGATGAAAATAACATTTAATAAATAAATAAGAAAATGGGTAAAGGAAAGATCAATGATAAACAGAAGTTATTATCGTTCGCATATTAAGGGAAACTGTTTTTGTTAGGGAAAACACGTTTCACTATTTATTGGGAAATGAGAGCAGAAGAGTAGAAAGATGAGTAAAGCAAAATTAAAGTACAGTACTTGTTCGGTAACTGAGCTTGTTTGACTGGACTACTTGGGCTGTAGCCCACTTAAAAAGCAGACAAACGTAAAATAACCAAACAAACCGGAATGATGAGGGGCCAGTGGATGCAAAAGCAAGTTCAGCAAATTAGAAATCATATTTAAGTTTTAATGAAATGTTAAGTCAAAATTAAAGGTGAGCTCTGAAACAAATTTAAGCAATCATCATTTTACATTTGTAGAGAAAATGTTATGCATCGGTCCCCTCTTCATTTTTCGTTCAGCCCAGTTTCGCGAGCAACATTCGGTAATTGTGCTACATTCTCAGCCAAGTTACCGAACAAGTACTGTTGTTGGAAATGTGCAGAAGAAATACCCCGTGCTGCGATGTTCTAGGTACATCCCCAACAGTTCGTTCAACATGCTGTGAATCAAAACAATACCTTCTACAATCACAAATGACTTCCCTTTCCCACATTGCCGCTTTGTTATTGTTGTCCATGCTCTGCAAAGAAAGGGATGTTAATAAAATATAAAAACTATAAAATAACGATACGAATACTTTCCCGAACCTGAGTGCCATCAGGTTGTTGTTGTTGCTGTTGTTTCCAATGTGATAGATATCACACCGGAGACGTCTTGATTCGGTTGTCCTGGTGCGACCGTCCTCCAGTCGTAGACCCAGGCATGACATGAAAATGAAATCAAAAAAGATGCATTAATACATGATCTTCTTACTCATGAATAACCCAATCCCACCCAGAACAACACAGCTAATCTAGGTATGCACCCAAACCAACTGCGTTGTTCCGTGCCCTCCTCATTCGGCTATTTCAATATGATTGTCCTGGAGAATCCTCCCTAAGGATCGTTAAATTCCGGAGTAACTTCCCAAAAGGGCGCAACCCCTGTTGCAAACAAACAGTTCACTTTGAATGTGACTGGAATAGGCTGCCTGCTCACACCCAAGGCTACGCTCTATTGAAAAATCACTACGGAACTCCCAAGTGATGGCCGTCCACGCAATCATACTTCGTCATGATAGTGCTACCTTGTCACTCGCCTATACGTCAGTTACGTAAATACATGTGACAAGACAGGGCCATCACCACGATTCGAAACATGGACATCATCAACCGCCAGCTAGACAGATGTTCAAGTCATCATCTAACATACGGGGAGGCATGAGGATAGGGAACTGGTGCAGGACCAGAGCTATACTGTTCAGACTCTCATAACCAGGAATACTAACAACCAACATTTGGCGGATCGCTTCCCTGATTACGACAGTCGCGAACAGGACTGCCGGTACAGTCAGTTCCGCTCCTTCCATCCTGCACCTGGGCATCCCTAGTATCCAAAGGCATTAAAACATAGTTCAAACTAGCAGGACTGGGAACTTCATTTATTGCACTGTGGATACTTGGAATCTTGTAGCCCTTGGCCGACAGAATCTAATTAGAATCGTATACAAATTCCGTTTCAAACGCAACAACCGGTTCCGTGTTCGAACCGGTTGTTGCGTTTGAAACGGAATTTGTGTAAGATTCTAATTAGATTCAGTTTCAGAATTCGGATTGATTTGACTGGGTTGTTTTGATTTTAGTGCACGCAAAATCCAGATAACACAGATCTGTGTAATGAAAAACACACAGATTATTGTTCAGTTCTAGCTTTCATAATCTGGGTAATTTCACTACACAGATCTGTGTAAAGAAATGAACAGATTTTTGAAGAGCCGCTTTTCCAAATCGGTGCAAAAACAATTGTCATTCAAGTTTTAAGTTGGGTCAAGTATACTTGTATAAGTTTTATTTCTCTAAATCCAGAGTTTTTTTTGAAAAGGACCAATAAACTATTGTCTTTCATATGTTTATAGGACCTAATCAAAAAAAAACTCTAGAAATGAGTAATTTCTTTATTTAAAATAAGTTTACTATTTCAGACTTTGTCTATCTTCCCAACTTTAACCATGGAACCTAATGAATTGTTTATGCAACCTGGTAAAAAATGTTTCTAGAAACTTTGAATATTCTCGATTATTCTTTGATAGTGCACCATGATCCGGCATATTCTTGCAGGTAAAAGTAAAAGTGGCCAAAGGTTTTGGAAGCCGGCTTGGTGAGGCACTTTACGACGTCATCGTTAGGTAGTTTTCGTCGCCATAGGGAGAAGTCAACTCTTGCCCCAAAATCACGATAAAAGGGCAGTCGCAAAAGTGCATCAAATGTGGTCAACAATATTTTGTTAGCATATTTATTTGGTATATAAATGAAAATAAATGATGTTTTACTTTTAAACTCAAACGGAAATCGTATTTTAATCTAGATTTTATATAATTATTATAAAACAGCAAAAATAAAACAGGTGCAATAAAAATTACCCAGATCTGTATAAAATTTTACACAGATTGCTGGTTGAAAAATTACACGGATTTGACAGACAACGGAACGGAATCGGAATCGTAACACCTTATAATGTGGCCCTCTTAAACCTTGCGGTTTTGTCAACACAGGCGTGTATCGTTCTTTTTGTGACAAGACTCCATCTCCCGGGTCTCCTAAGTGCGAAGGTATGGCACGGGGAGAGGGCACCGAATACCTCTATATTAACACTTAGAATTTTTGAATCTGCCTCGGGATTCGAACCGGCGACCTCTGGAGTACAGTGCGCGGTCCAATTGGGTACTAAAGCCCTATGTAAATTTTTATATACAACGATAAAAAACACGATTAAAAACCAATTCTGATCACTTTTTTTATTTTAATGCAAAAAATAAATTTGACAAGGCAACATTTTTTCGATGGATCAACTATGGTCCCCTTGGAACGAGCTGTCAAGTAGGAACTTTTCTGTCAAGAAGGACCGCGAGTTTAATTTTTCCAAATTGATTTAAAAATCCATTTTAAACTCTTTGTGGTCGTACAAAGGGTTATTGTACTCAGAAAAATAAGCTTTATCGCTGTAAACAATAATATCAGCAATCTAAGCTTCAATTTAGGACCCAATTTGGTCATGTGGAGCATTTTGATAATTTTGTTCAAATTGGTCATTTTGAGCATTATTTACAACGATAAATCTTATTTTTCGGACTACAATGTCCCTTTGTCCGTGCACAAAGAGCTTACAATAGAGTAATCTACGTGCGTATGTATTGCGTGTACGTACACGAAAATAAAGTGAGGTTAAATTTTGTCAGCCAGCAAAACCAAATGGTGCGCTAGTGTGCGTACGCGAAACGTCATAAAGCTCTATAGATTTTTTAATCAATTTTGAAAAACTAACTTCGCGGCCTTTCTTTACAGCTCATCCATCTTAAAATGTTACATATCTTAAGACAATTGTCATGATTTTTTGAATTAATTTAATTGCATTAAAATAAAAAATAAATATCAGAAATTGTTTTTAAGAGTATTTTTAAATACCACGTGCGAAACTTTTCTTGACCACATCCCGGAATCCGAACCCCTTTTTTGTAGCGTCGTCACTCTTCCGCGAGTTCCCCCGCAACAGCAAATTCGAGTTCCCTGTGAGTGCTCGCCAGTGTTGCCAGCTGCTTTAATCCCCCTTAACGTCAAAAGCTGTCAAGTCGCAAAATCCAGCGTGTTTTTATTTACGTTTCGTGCCATCCTAAAAGAACCGATCTCCACCAAATTCGGCCACTTACTACGCCTTAAATTCCCGGATTCCGTCGCGGTCCGACCGCAAAACTAACGCCACACCATGAAGGTCAAAGTGATCAGCCGCAACCCGGACAATTACGTGCGCGAAACGAAGAAGGACATTCACCGGGTTTTCCGGAATTACGACGCAGCGCAGCATCCGTTCGAGGGCGCCCGGGAGTACGTGCGGGCGTTGAACGCGACCAAGCTGGAGCGCGTGTTTGCGAAGCCGTTCGTGGGGAACTTGGACGGGCACAAGGATGGAATTTCGGCGCTGGCCAAACATCCGAAGAGTTTGTCGATTCTGCTGAGTGGGTCGTACGACGGAGAGGTCAAGCTGTGGAACGTTCCGGCCCAGGAGTGTATGCAGAGTGTGCTGTGTCACAGCGGGTACGTGCGGGGGATCACGTTCTCGAACGACGGGTCGCGGTTCTTCACGATTGGGGATGATAAGGCGATTAAGATGTGGGATTCGGGGATTGCGGACAGCGAGGAGGACCAGCACGAGCCGTTGAATACGATTCTGGGCAAGACGGTGGTCACGTCGATTTCGCACAATTACGAGGAACCGTTCTTCGCGACGGCGGGTGAGAGTTGTCACATTTGGGAGGAGACGCGGAACGCACCGATCAAGACACTGCAGTGGGGAGTGGACACTTTGTACGACATCAAGTACAACCCGGTGGAGACGTCGCTGATGGCGGCCTGCTGCAGCGATCGTGGCATCATTTTCTACGACCAGCGCGAGATCAAACCGCTGCGGAAGATCGTGATGACCCTGCGACCGAACCAACTGGCCTGGAATCCGATGCAAGCCTATTACTTCACGGTGGCCAGCGAAGACTACAATCTGTACACGTTCGACACCCGGCGCCTGCAGAACCCGCTCAAAATCCACGGTGGCCACGTTTCGGCCGTGACGTGCGTCGATTACGCCCCGACCGGGCGGGAATTCGTCAGCGGAAGTTACGACAAAACGATTCGCCTGTTTGACGCCCACAAAGCCAACTCGCGCGAGATCTACCACACCAAGCGGATGCAGCACGTGACCTGCGTCGGCTGGTCGCTGGACAACAAGTACGTCTACTCCGGTTCGGACGAAATGAACGTCCGGCTGTGGAAGGCACGGGCCGCGGAAAAGCTCGGGGCGCTTCAACCGCGCGAAAAGCAAGCCTTCAAGTACAACGAAGCGCTCAAGGAAAAGTTCGCCGCCCATCCGCAGATTCGTCGGATTGCGCAGCACCGGCAAGTGCCCAAGATGGTGTACAAGGAGCGCGAGAAGCTGCAGACCGTTAAGCAGAAGATCAAGCGGAAGGAGGACAATGTGCGCAAGAATTCCAAGCCCGGCAAGGTGCCGTATGTGGCCGAGGCGAAGAAGAAGGTGCTGCGCGAGGAGAGTTGAAGGGTTTGCTTATTTTTCTTCATTTCTTTAAATAAAACTGTAATTCTCTATTTGAGACTTTTCATTTATATCACAACAACTTAACATTGATTGACCAAGTCCATTTCATAGTAATGTAGCTAGGGAGGCACATCGACGACAATTTATTTGGTGTCTTCTTCAAATCAAATTCAGCGTGGTGATCATTGCACTCGATCGTAATATTTGGAGGTTAATTTTTCGACTCACGATCGAGATTTCTTGATCGTAATTTGTCAACGGTAAGTCGTAATTTGTCGATAGTAGATTGAGATCATTCGATCGTAATTTATCGATCTACTGGCGATCGATAAGTTTCTCAAAAATTCGATCACTTGAAAAAAAAACTAAAAAAAATTTCTGGAGTTAACATAAAAAAATGTTTTTTAAGAATTTCCAAAATGAATAAATAAAAAAAGAATTAAAAAAAATAAATTTTTTATAAAAAAAAATATTAAAAATGTCAAAGAATAAAAAAAAATAAAGAACTATACAATTTTCATGTTTTTTAAATTTCAAAATTTGAAAATCTTCAAAAAACAAAGATTTTTTTAAAAATCTGTTAGAATCTAACTTTTTATAACAAATCTAAAACTCTACAAAAAAATTTGTATATATTTTAGAAATCTACTATTTTGGGGATGTTAAAAAAATCCAGATTTTATTTATTTTAGCAATTTATGAAGTTTTTTAAAATTGCAATCTTTTAAATTTTAGAATTTTATGAAGGTTATACAATTTTTGAAATGTTTTCAGAAATTCTTTTAATTTCTTTTTAGTTCAAATACGTTTGAAATCTTTATTTTAAATTTAGTTTTTAATTTTTTTTTTCAATTTCGAAAATTCATAATTTTTGAAGGTTTTAGAATAATAGTTTTTTTTTATAAAAAAAAATATCTGTATAAGAAGTTGTTCAACAATTACGTCCAAGGAACGCTGATTGAAGATGTTTACTGCCTCCAATTCAAATTCCATCCAATTTGGTCAATTTTGTAGAAAATGGCAAGGAAAACCGTAAAAAATCTCGACTTTGTTCTGGGCGGGAAGGGGTTAACCCTCTACAACCCAACCCCGACGGGCTTCGATTTAAAAAATCGCCAGAAATCCATTTTTCAACCAATTTTTGATCATTAAAAAGCATTGGAAAGAAGAACTCTTAAAATTTTAGAAAATTTAGGGGTTGGAAGTTTTATTTGTTTTATGTGACTTTGCCAATGTTTTTAAAAATGTAATTTTTTTAGAGGTCAACTTTGGCTGTGTTTTTTAGTAACATTTCCTATATTTTGAGTAAAAAGAAGTATGCAGTAATTTTTGTAGTGTCCCAGACTATGCCTCTACACATTTTTTTTTGCAATTTAAATGATGATGGTGCCATTTTAAAGCAGAAAATGTGAAAAACATGCAAAAAATTGAAAAAGTGACTGTAAAAACGTTTAAAAATTAGGTAGGCAAAATGTAATAATAGGAGGTGGTAGAGTAGGCCAAATACTACCAAAAACGAACATAAACTAAGCAAGATAAATGCAGATTAAAATACTAGAAATTAAACAACAAAAACATACAACAAGAGAAGTAAGGTTTTTCGTAGAACAAAAGTTGCTCAAAATGACCTCCTCAACACAGGAAAAATAAAAATTTTCGAAAAAAAAAATTGGGCAGTAGAGGGTTAAGTTTTGTTGCCTTTCTGGCATTGATTATTTTATGATTATGATTATTTGTATGGATACGAGGTTTATTTAAACATTTTTGTTGGATATGGGATTGTGAGGATCCCTATTCACAGACAGCATCACTACAGCAAGACTCACGAGTGATATTTGTGTATCACCTCGTCGACGTTAAACCAGCTGTTAGATGGTTGTGGACTTCTCCCGCGAGTACACGTCGTGCTTTTATTATCGTTTGTATCGTCTCTGTAATAAATAGTTTTAATGTGTTACTCGTTGTGTTGTTGATTGATTACCCCTCCGAAAGGGCTTTTTCCGCGGACGTAACAATTTTTTTTTGTTGAATATAATCAAACAAATTTGGGTTCACTGAAATTATGATGTTAGTTTCTAATTTCCGCAAAATTCGTTACGAAAAACTTGCTATGATCTTTAGCGTTGATGCAACCGAAATCTTGTTTTTCAATTGCTGTTTTGATCAAACCTTGGATCGTTTTGATTCAAATGCAGAGCGGATTCGCTGATTCGAATGGAACTGCATTCGAATGAGTGAATCTGAATTCGCTAATTGGAACGACTGACAGCTGTCAAAAGCTGAAAACACGTGTTAGGAAATTGTCGAACAATGAGGTTGAAACTGCAACACTAGCTGCAACATCAGTTTGACAACTGGTTTTGAAGGTTGAGTGCTTTTTAATTCAAATATGTTCGAAATTGCGAGCATAAGGCGTTCTAAGTCCATCATTAATAAAAATATATGATTTAACCCAAGATTTAACCCAAAAATTACGAACCTGATCCTGATGCAAACAATGATCGAGGTCGAGCTGTCACAGCCCTGCGAAATATGACAGCAGACATATCGGGCGGTCAGACAAAAAAAAAACAGCTATGTTACGACCGCTGAGATGGCCACACTGCCGAACGGTATAGCGCCGACGGTGTAATCGGCCGACTCCATCTCGACTGTCAACGCGAGCGCAAAGCAAGGAGAAAATCAAAACAAAAAAGAAGGATTCTCCATTTCGAAGTTGAGAAATAGTTTGTGTTCATAAGTTAGTGAAAATTGAGTGCATTTGGGGCTAAATTAACGTAAATTATAGCGTATCCCAAAAGGAAATCTGTAAGTAGGAAGAAATAACAATTAGTTTTAATTAAGAAAACTTTAACGGTGAAATACTTACCAGCTGCACACGTCGACTGAAGAACAGCAACGATTGTCGTACCGTCACATGGTGCTACCTTGGACGGCGATGATTATCTGTAAGTTTACCTGAAAAGAAGGAGAATAATTAATTAACAAGTGTAAAATAAAAACAGGAACGGAAAGGAAAGGAGAAGGAATCGAGGAGGTTCAAGGAAGGAGGAGTAAATCGCGAGGAGAAGACTATTTGAGTGAGTAGGAGAAAAGAAGTTGAATTATGTACAGAAACTTACCTTTTCAATATAATTCCAGTTTTAAAGCTGCTGGAGACAGCTGCTACAAAAAATTTAGTTTTACTCTGGTTCATCCGAACAAAAAAAAAATCAAATACTGGTTCGATGAATCTCAACACGATGAGCAGCTCCAACCTGTACCAGACTTCAGATCTCTGCGGTGCGTGCGAATTTCTCACCGAAGCGGAGGAAATTATCTGCTGGAGACAGCTGCTACAAAAAATTTAGTTTTACTCTGGTTCATCCGAACAAGCTAGAAGTCGCTTGCCAAAAAACTTTTGCTAGAAAGAGATAGCAAATCTAATGCAAACAAACTCCCAGCTGCCATATAAACAAACTTTGAATGTGTTGGTAAATTTAAAGCCTGATTCGAATTAGTGGACATTCGAAGTAGCGAATCCGCTCTGTTTCTGCGTTTAATTTTTGCCTTATTTTCTGCGTTTAATTTTTGATATTTTTTTGCTGTTTTAGAAATTAATTAATTAAAATTTTAAATGTTTGAAAACCATGCGCATTTTTATTATAAAAAAGCAGGAATTTTATTAGTCGCTTGCGTCACTTTTCAAAACATCCACCATCACTCCTTTCCCTCCCGTCACGTAATCGAAGGCCACTCCCTTCGAACACTCACTCACTCATCGTCACTCAACCGCGCCATTTTTGAAGCCACTCTTCAGCGCAGCTGCTCCGACTGTTTCGACTGTTGAAAGAGGCGGCCACTTTTCAGAGCAGAGCCAAAACACAACGACCAAAAGCCGCCAACGGTTGAAAATTTCGAGGCTTCCCATCGGAAAAAAATACAAAAATCTTGAAAAAGTGGTCGGAATTGTAGTGAAATCCAATGAATACTGTTTAAAGTTGTGATTGCTTACTGTTTTATGAGTGTTTGATGAAAAAAGAAGAAAATATGGACGGACTTCGCTGGTCGCGAGTGCTGCTACAATGGGTAAGCGCGATCCGGATTTGGTCCCCGGGGTGGTCACGGGTTATTAATTTTTGGATTGTCCTACAGGTCAAGGACTCCCGGCTGGTCGCGTGCGAGTGCGCCAACATCGAGCAGTGCAACGTGCAGGAGTTTTTCGGGCAGTTTCGGGCCCGGATGGAACCGACGCTGGCGGTCCGGGAGACCGACGTGGTGGACTTTCTGCGCGTTCACTTTCCACACTACGAGCTGTATCTGACCGAGTCGGGCCGGATTGCGGCGCCGGACCATTATTACATATTTTCGCTGTTGTTGTTCTTTTCGTGCGTGCGCCATCCGGAACCGTTCTTCCAGCGGATCTGCAGCGGGTTCGACAAGCCGCAGCAGTACGCGGTGACGGCGTTCCTCAAGTCCATGCTGGAGGGTAGTCACTTGCGGAAGGAGATCGACAGGATGATGATCCGGAAGGCGATTGAGGATTCGATGCCTAAGACGATGATGCCTCCGGCATCGCCGAACCCGCTGACGACCGGCCAGAACCAGCAGCAGGAGCACGGCCAAAGCACGCAAAGTTTCCCCTCGTCGACGCGGATGACCAGCAGCAGCGGCGGCGACGTCACCGACAGTCCACTCCGGCTCGGAACGCGTCCCCTGCGGCTATCTCCGCCCACCCCGAAGACACTGATCCTGGACGAGCGAACCCGCCAGCTGAAAGAGCTCAAAGCGCAGCTGGAGGCGGAACGGTACGAGAAGGGCTACCTGGAGGTGCAGCTCAAGCAGCTGCAGGACAAGAACGAAAAGTTCCTCGAGGACAAGCGCAAACACCTGAAGGAGATCCGGGAGTTGCGGGCGGAGTTGCAGTCGTGCAACCGGGAGAACGAGTCGCCCAACAAGCGGCGCGTCGAGGACAACAAGGTGGCGCGGTTGGAGCGGCAGCTGGCGGAGAAGGAGGAGGCGCTGGACCGGTTGCGAATTGAGTTGGAGACGGTCGGCGAGAATAATCGGAACGCGACGGAGATGGTGAGTTGAACGATTTTACTATCTTTGAACCTGCAAAGTGGGAATGATTGATTTGGCAAACCTCCTCTTATTTTTAAGTCACCTTTTTATTAGTTGAGGAGGGATTAAGCGCCGTTCGAAGGGTTCTGCCTGGTCGTTGTAAAATTATCCCTCAAAATTGTAAAAAAAGAAGTAAAGTAAAATGTTTCAAGACACAGGTTGGCACAGATTACCTGGATCTTCCAGGTAATTTTAAGTATTAGGGTGATTTGGATTCTCTCTCTTGGTTCCAACCGTAGAGTTTGTTTTTATTTTTTGCAGTTGTAATTTTTTTCCACTTTTGTATTTTAAAAACAAAAAACCCCTGGGAATTCTCAGGATTTTTTTATTTTCCTGTTTTTTTTTTATAATTTATATTTTTGAATTTTCTGTGCTTTTTTTTTATTTTTACAGGGTGGCCACTCAAGTCGGGAAATCGGGAAAGTCGGGAAAAAGTCTGGAATTCGCCAAAATCCGCCAAAAATCGGGAAAAAGTCGGGAATTTATGATTTTTTGTCAAAAAGTCGGGAAAAGTCGGGAATTCTGAGCATACTTGTTTGAAAATTATTTTTAAACTCTTGAATAATTTTGTAACATTTTGTAAAATTTTCAAATTGAATTCACTCATTTCTGCTCTAGTAACTTACTTTAAATTTAAGGTTCTTTTCACTAATAATATATTTGAGTATGGAAAAGCTGTTTAAGACATCCAAAATCTTTATGAATATTGGAGTCTTTTTTTATGAATCAAATGGTCGCTATTAATTTTTGTTCATAAAACAAGAGGTGAAGTTAATGAAAAACTAATATAAAAATAGAGCCTAATGGCCAGCTTAGAATTATGATTCTTTTTCATTTTGTCACATAATTGAATATTAAAACTTGAGTTTGGCAATGGTTTTTTTGGGTAAATATTTGTAATTGTTTAGCTAAATTCATTAAGTAATTTAAAATATGTTTTTTTTTTCCAATTGTTGCCCTTGAACTTTTTTTGTGAGTATGGGTAAATTACCTACCATAGATAAAGCTTGATTTTCAGTTTGCGGAAAACTTAAATATCGAATAAAATCCAAAATTGAAAAACTTTTTTACGTTTTGAAAACATAAAGAAAATATTGAAATTGCAAAAAAAAATAATCCAAGAAATTTTGAGTTATTGCTTAGTTGTTTAAAAAATTGTCTCTTCAAACATTTTGCTTCGCCCCAGCAGCTGGACACCGAGTTGCGGCTGAGGACAAAAGAAAAGGCCAGCAGAGCCAACCAAGACCCCTACACAATCCCCCTTCCCATCCCATGCCTTGTCTTTAACATCAATCCCTTCCCTACTAACCCCGAGTAGGCTGCGGGTAATCGGCTCCCCTCCCACTAACATTTACACACAAGATCCTCTGTAATTATTAAGTCAAATGTAATTACAAAAGCCGACTCGGTCCTAACCAGGTCCCAGTACCGAAAAGGACCTAATAAAAATAATTTTATGAAAAAAAAAAACATTTTGCTTAAAATAAGTAGGAAAACATAAAATCATAAATTCAATAAATTCATTGAAAAAAAAAAAGTTAAATACTGCATACCATACCGATAAATTAACATTGATTAAAAAAATCAATATCAAAAATTACAAAATTATACATTTTCTTTTATGAATTCCTTGAATTTTTCCTAAATCCTTTTAATGAATAATAACAGCAATTATGTTTTAATCATTCTTTGATTTAAAATGATGATGAAGTTAAACAAAAATATCAAAAACTATACGTTTGCCAATTAAAAAAATACCATGGAAGTTATAAGTATTGTTGAACTTTTGATTATTTTTTCAAAGTCCAATTGTTTGTGTTTCTACTCTGAATCGTTATAATGAAATTACATTTTTGAAGTTTTCTTTATTTGTTGTTTAGTTTCTGTATTTACAAAAAAATACCTACATTTGGGTTTTTTAAAAATTCATTGAGATTTTTTTTTCGGTGGTTAATATTGACTTTTCTTATAGAAAGTTTTTTGTTTGAAATCAAATTTGAATTTTTTTTAGCATTATGGAAAAGTCTGGAAAAAAGTCGGGAAAAAGTCGGGAATTTGAAAATGGAATTTGAGTGGTCACCCTGTTTTTATGAGTTTTCTTTATTCTGGATTTTATTAAAGAAGGTAAAACAAATAAAATTTTTAGTTTTGTCTTTTTTTGGGTTTTAATAATGGCGTTTTCAACACCTTAAAAGCAGAAAATGGAATTTTGTTTATGACGTTTTTTTTATTATTGTAATACATCTAATATTCAGCAATCCAAACGATGAAATTTGAAACTCAAAATTTCAAAATACAACAAAATTGTCCAGGAGATTCCCTGGCCTAAATAAGTTGAAACATATATTTTGTTCCTCCGGTTTAGGACAGTCCTAGACTAGTTTGGGTAAAAAAGTATTATTTACAAAAAAATGCATTGCAATTTTTTTTATTCATGCACCTTTTAATTTAACTCTCTACTGCCCAATTTTTTTTAGAGAATTTTTATTTTTCTCGTGTTCAAGAGATAATTTTGAGCAACTTTTGTTCTACGAAAAACTTTACTTCTCTAGTTTTATGATTTTCCGTTTCATTTTAAGTATTTTAATTTGCGTTTATCTTGTTTAGTTTATTTTTGTTTTTGGTAGTATTTGGCCTATTCTATCACCTCCTATCATTACATTTTGCCTATCTAATTTTTTCATGTTTTTACAGTCATTTTTTTCAACTTTTTGCTTGTTTTTCACATTTTCTGCTATATAATGGCACCATCATTATTTAAATTTTCAAAAATGCGTAGATGCATAGTCTTCGACACTACAAAAATTATTTTATCTTAAAATATAGAAAATGCTAGTAAAAACACAGCCAAAGTTGGCCCCTAAAAAAATACAATTACAACTCCAAAAATTTTTTCTAAAATTTTAAGAGTTCTTCTTTCCAATGCATTTTGAAGATCTAAACTTGGCTGAAAAATTGATTTTTGGCGATTTTTTAGATCGAAGCCCGTCTTGAGAAGGGATTGGGTTTTAGAGGGTTAGAAAAAACTATGAAAAATTTGATACATTTTTACAAAATTCATCACATTTCTGCCTCCTTAATCTCATTAAACAAACAGGACACATTTACACATTATATGTTTCTCTGAGCACTTCATCAACTTACGCGTTTGGTACGGTATGTCCACGTATCCTTCCTCTCTTGTAGATTATGTGGAATGTGTGATCCTTTCATATCAAGCAAAACAATGTAAAAGGGCCGAAGCCGAAGTGTAAACAAAGAGTCTATCCTGCTCGTTCCTAATGTAAACGTCAACTGACGTGAGCAAGATAGACTCTTTGTTTACACTTCGCCTTCGGCCCTTTTAAATTGTTTTGCTTGATATAATCTTCACTGCGGTTAACACGACGGAATAGGGCTGGCCGCTTCTATTTTTTGCAATAAATCGGGAGATTTTTTTTTCTTTTATCTTTTTGTAATGTTTTAACGGTGCACATATTACACATATTTCAAATTAAATTCCGTAAATTTGACAATTTTGGAATAAAAAGACAACAACTGCATTGGTTGCTGTGCACCCTTAATCACTTTGATTAATTAAAATAAAATTATTGTACATGGTAATTTTTGTATATTAGTTTTTTTACACTTATAAATCGCTTTTTTCTTGTCTTTTATTTTTTTTTTTCATTTTTAACGTTCCAACTACCAAACCACCCTTAAAGCTGGAACGGTGGTAACTTCAACTCGCTTATTCTCGGGCTTAACTCAGCCAATCGGAACTATTATTTTTTGAGTGAATTGTACGGATGTCTAGATGATCCGAAAACTTTGCAGAACTCGATTTGATCAAATCTGTAATTTTTGCAATCAATGGCATTCTCTCTCTATCACTCCTCCGTTTTTCCTTGATTGTGCGCTCTCACCGCTGAGTCTCTCAACCTCTCCGAAAACAGCAATGGAAGAAGACGGCGATTGGGAGCCGACCACGCTTGACGTCCCGTTCAACTACAACGCTTGCGAAATTGGTTTGTGGCGGCTTTTGTGGTTAAAAACTCAACTGTTGCGGTACGATGATCGCGATAGCGGGAATGAGAGAGACAAGGAGAATGTCAAACGCGAGTATGTTCGGCTTTGTTCGGCGCTGAGAATATCAATATGGAAAGAAGAGCAGCTCTTGAGTTTTTTTTTTTTTTTAAAATGACTTATAAGCTATTTTGTTTTATATGAATTGATAATTGTAGTCGAACTTAGAATAATAGGATAATCGAGTCTGGACTGTACTTAAAAAATACGATATTTAGTAAAATATTTCGTATTTTACACCAAAAATTCTTAACAACATTTTTTGTTGTTTGAAACCAAATTTCTTATCATTTTGAAAATAATGAAAATTGGAGTAATTTATAAAAAATAAGGTATTTTGTGAAACTTTTCTAGTACCTATATTTTTGAATCTGCAACATACACTCAAACCCCGATGGTTTGACACCATTTGTTGTCAAACGAACGGGGTTACTTTTTAATTCGACACCCTTTTTACACGGAGTTCACACACACTACCAAACTCGCCGGTGCCAAAGTAAGTATCCAAAGTGACAATTCGTCACTTTTTAGTTTGACTTTATCAAACTAACGAGGTACAAACTTAAAAAGTGTCAAACGAAAAAATTACCAACCCCGTGCATATGTTTCTTGTAAAAGCTTTCCCTTCTATACATTCTGTAAAATGTGTGATCCGTTCACATAATCCTCACTGTGGTAAATACAACGCAGTAGAGCTGGCCGCTTCGGATTTTGACATTACGTTTTCCTGTTATTGTAATTACAGTACTTGTTCGGTAACTGGTCTGAGAAAGTAGCACAGTTAAACCTGGGTGCTGAAAAGACAGAATGCGTAACGTGATTTTCGAAAGCTCCCCAGTGCTCCTCACTAATACAACTGCACTACAGCTGTAAACATTAACAAAGTAGAAGGCTATGTTCAAGCTCAAGCGTGACATATTTTTTGCTGCTGAAGAGAATTGTTTTGAAACATTTTGGATCTAATGATGTTGAAGTTTTCGTTGAAAAATTCGTACTTTTTTCTTCGTAGACTAAACGATGGGCGGCAAAAAGATGCCTTTTTTTTCCACGTGATGAAAAATTGTGTCATAAGTGGATGGAATTTTGTGAATCAGAAAACTACCGAATCGAAGTTCCGAAAATGTGTATCTTTGAAGCGCAGTGATAATGTCGGAGTAAGATTATCCAATATTATTTGGCAGGTACCATTCATAGTTATTGATAATTCGTCGTAACATTTCAAAAAGCGTCATAAAAAAGTTTTTGTGTGAGACATAGCGCTTTTTAAAATGTTAGCGACGAATTATGCCAATCTCGATTTCAACTCTTTCCTTAAGATGTGTTGACTTCGAATACCTCAATAGCTCGACGCCATCGATTTTTTTTTATTCCTGACAAAATAAATTATAGATCGATCACAATACTTGCCACTTCTTGGTATCATTTTGAGAACAGTAAATTGGTTCCGCTTTGACAGTTCTAAATTGAGGCCGCTTTTCTGACCACTATTCTGCACCCAGAGTTAAACAATACCCAGTTACCGAACATGAACTGTATTTATTTTAACAGAAAAAGTATAGGATTACATATTATTTGATATTGACATTTTTGTATTTTTATGTTTTTTTTCGTAATGTTTCAAAAAAAAAATTTCCTCAATGCTAAATCTCAATTTTTTTTTTTAAATAATTTTCTAGATTTCTCAACATGTCCGATCTGCAGAAGGATCCCATGGCACTTAGATAAATTTACAATAGATGGTTATTTATATATTTTTGACATTTTAAATATGTAAACTTTTGTTTTTTTTTTATTCTTTGTGATGGACATTTTGGCAAGGACTTTGGATAATCAAATACGAACAACATATCTGGAGTTTTTTTTTTTTTTGAAAAAGGTCCAATAAACCAAATTTGCAGTTTTTACTTTTTGGGTGTTTTTTAGGCGGTGACTCAAGGCGGTTTCAAAAACACCCAAAAATCAAAAACTGAAAATTTTGTTTATTGGACCTTTTAAAAAAAAACTCCAGATATATATTTAAAATTTTTAAAGTTTCTATTTTTTAAATTACTACATCTGTTTATTTTTTAAATTAGTAAATCCCCTTTAATTTTTAATTTTCTGATTTTTTTTAATTTATTTTTTTTTTAGTTTTTTGCATGTATGAACTTTGGAATTGATTTTTAAAATTTTTGAACTTAAAAATGTTCTAGTTTATAAATGTAATGTTTTAAAATTTTTGATTTTTTTAAGCTTAGATTTAAATTTTCAATGAAGATTTCCAAAGTTTGTGATTCAAAATTATCTGACCATTTAAAATTTGCTGAATTTTAAAGTTTTCTTCTATTTTTAAAAATCAACTTGGAATTTGGAACTTATTTCAAAATTTTAAAATTGCCGTAATGAATTGTGACTTTCGTATGATTTTTTCATTTGATTCACATTGGATTTTCGAAATTTTAAGATTCAATTTTTGAAGTTTTAACTTATAATTCAACTCTGGATTTTTCAATGCTACTATATCGAATACAATATTATTTAAATGTTTAGTAATTTTCCCCCGCATTCAAAATAGCGAATTTGAATTATTTTATTTTTGCTTTTACGTTCCTTTCAACTCCGTACTAGCCTGAAAAGAGAAAAGAAAAGTTAAGGAGCTATTAGACTATGGCAAATAAACTCGCAAACAAGGCAAAATGTATGCAGGCTGACGTTTGTACAAACAAATCCAGGCAAACTGTCAAAAAGTGAGAGTTTGTTTGTTTGCCGTAGTATAATAGCTCCTTAAACGAGCTGTCAAATCGCACATTGGGGTTAAACTCTCTGTGCAGTTGATGTGAAGCTTACCAAGGCTTTTCAAAAAAAATAACTCCATGTTGCACGCACACACTCGCACTTTTAATTTCTCGATACGTCCTTTACAGGGTGTTATGTTACAGACATGACCATTATGACAAAGAACATGGTTAGGTAAAAAAAAAACAAACTAAAAATTGATTTTAGAAAAACCTGTGAATTTGGAATTGTGACAAGTTTTGTCGAAATCTTGCTTTTCAAAACTAGTATCGAAAATCAAGAATTTAGCTCAAACTCGCACGATTTCACAAAGAAAGAAATTCTGTCGATTCAAAAACATTTTTCTGTTAAATTTTCCATGAAAAATCACTCAATCATCCTTATTTTTGTCCTTGCAGATCAACTACCGCAACAACCAAATCCTGGTCCTCAAGGACAAAATCTGCGAACTGGAGGGCTCGATCGTCACGCTCTCCGAATGTCTCGAAAAGCGCGACGAAATGATCAAGTACCTGCGCGAAAACTGCGAAGACCTGCAAAACTTTATCGACGAGAACCGCCTGCAGCAGCAACAACAGCAGGGCAACGGTTCGGAACCGACCCGCTCGGGCGGCGGCGATCTTCTGAACACCTCCTGCGACATGCTCGAGTTGAGCTCAACCGGGACGACTGGATCGCTGATTAGTCCGGAGAATATGGCTTACGCCGTTGTGGACGTTCAGCTGAAGGAGAAGGAGGCGGAGAATGCGCTGCTGAAGCGATCGCTCGAGATGATCGAGCAGGAGAAGGTGCGGGTGTCGGCGCTGGTTGGGCAGTTCTTCCGGCTTTATGGGGACGTGGTGGGGAAGTTGCCCGTTGAGAGTGTGGAGGGGGGTGGGTTCGTGGAGAAGATGCAGAGTTTTAAGGTGTGCTATGAGACGTTGTTTGAGGAGCACGGGAAGTTCCGGGAGGGGAAGGTGGTGCTGGAGGAGCGGAACGAGGCGTTGGAGGAGGATGTGAGGCAGCTGAGGGGGGAGTTGGTTGCGGTGACGGGGGTGTTGAGGAAGCTGGAGAGTCACTCGGCGGAGATTGAGAAGGAGTTGGGCGCGGTGAGGAAGGCTGCTGGCGAGTATCAACGGTTGAGTTCGGAGAGGGAGGAGCTGTTGGTGAAGCAGAAGCGGGACTACCTGAAGTTGATCGCGGAAAAGGACGCGATCAGTGGGGATCACTTGACGCTGAAGGTAGAGCACAACAGCTTGAAGGGAGAGTACGACACGATCACGCAGAAGATCGACTATTTGATGGTATCGTTGAACGAGGACTACGAGGGAAGTGACTTTTCGTCGTGGTTCGACAAGATGGACGAGTTGAGGGAGCGGCTGGCGACGCTGAAGGACGAAAAGGAGCGGCTGGAGACGATGAACATGAAGATCTTGATGGAGAAGGTCGCGCTCGAGAAGGAGATCAGCAACGGGGAGTTGAGCAGGGTGAAGCTGGAAGGGTTGAACTCGGAGGCGGAAGCCAAGATCGCTGCGCTTGAGGTACAGCTGAAGCAGGTTCGGGAAAGTCTGGGTGAGCGGGAAGCCAGCGTTGAATGTCTGGAGAAGCAGAAGGCCGATCTGGAGGAAACTTCGCAGAGTCTCTCCAGCGAACTTGAGGAAGCTCAGAGCGCACTCCAAGGAGCACTTGGCAAGCTGAAGTTCAGCGAAGAATCGCTGCAAGTTACGCAGGATCAACTTGCGCGAGCAGAGCAAGACTTGGTCCAGGCTAACGAAGTCAACGGCTCCGCTGAAAAGCTGCTCGAAGAGCAGCGAAGTACGATCCTCAAACTCCAGGAATCTCTTCAACGAAACTCCGAGCAAGACGAGGAACTCCTGCAGCAGATCGTCTCCCTCGAAGAGGATTTGCGCAGCAAATCGGAGCAGCTCGACCAAGTCAGCGCGAAGATCGCCGACCTTTCCAGCGATCACGCGCAAGCGATCGAGCAGAAGAACCAACTGGACCAGCTCAAGATCACCCTGGAGCAACGTCTCCTCGAATCCCAAACCAAGAGTTCCTCCCACATCGACACGCTCGAAGCGGAGCTTCGCAACCTGCAGCAAACCCTCGAACAATCAGAAGCACGCGATCGCGCCCAGCAAGATCAGCTGGCGGAAGCGCGCGTCCAGCAGCAACTGCTCACCAACTGTAACGACGCCCTCCTCGCCGGCATGAACGTCCTCCAGGACAAGATCGCCTCGCTCGATCGCCGCTACAAGTCCAAGAACGTCGGCCTGACCGCCAAGCTCGATCAGATCGCCGACCTGCTGAAGAAGCTGTCGGCGGTGCAGTTTAAACTGAGGCTGGAGAAGAGTTCGCTCGAGGATACGGTTGAGGAGTTGAGGCGGGAGTTGGAGGCGGCGAAGCAGCGGACGGAAATGTTGGAGGTGAGCGAGAGTACGCTGAAGGAGGTGGTTGAAGGGTTGCGATCGGAGAAGATCGCGTTTGAGGAGGAGCTGAGCGATGCGGCGGATCGGTTGAAACTGGAGAGCAAGGTCGTTGAGCAGCTGCGGGAAGATTTGGAAGCGGTGGGAGTGGAGAAGACGAGCCTGAAGGAACAGCTTGACGGAACGATCAAGTTGACGGAGCAGCTCAAAGAAGAGATCAGCGTGAAGGAAGCTGGGCGATCGCTGCTCGAGTTGCAACTTGCGGAGAAGGCCGAGCAGCTGCGCGACCTGTCCAACGAACGTGACGAGCTGGAGATCAAGTGCAGCAAGCTGGAGGTCGACCTGAAGGACACGATCAACACCTTGGAGACCCAGAAGCAGCTTACCGCCAAGACGTCCCAAGCCAACGTCGAAGTCGAGCAGCAGCTCGAAGCGATCCGCTCGAACTTGATCGCGGTGGAAACCGATCGCGATCGCGTCCAGCAGGAACTCCAGGAAACCCTCGACGAACTCAACGCGAAATCCGCCACCGTCTCCCGACTCTGCTCCGACAAGGAGCAGCTCGAGCAGAAGATCCAGGAACTCGCGGAAGCCCTGACCGCAACCCGGCAGCGCAGCTCCTCGCTTCAGGAGTCGCTCGATCGCGAGCAGGAAAAGTGCGAAGAGCTGACCTGTCAACTCGCGAACCTCAACGCCCAATTGGGCGCCGTTGCGCAGGAAGTGACCCGGCTGACGGACGAGCAGGAAGAGCTGCTGACCGCTCACGAAGCGCTCAAATCGAAGCGGGACAGCTTGGCCGAGCAGGTCGAGGAGCTGACCGAATCGGTGGCGGTGCTGGAGGAAGATCGGGACACGCTGCGCGAGGAAAAGTGCCGGCTGGAGGCCGAGTGCGAGCGGGTTGACGGGGAGCGGGAAGCGCTCGGGGAGCAGTGCGGGAAGTTGCTCGGGGAGTTGGCGCGGAAGAACGAGGCGGTTAGGAAGCTGGAGGAAGGGGTTAAGGGATTGGAGGGCAAGCTTGGGGCGATGATCGAGGAGAAGCTGGCAGTCGACGAGAAGGTTCGGCAGCTGGAGGAGACAAATAGGACGCTGGAGGGTGCGCTGTCGGAGAAGGGAGCGGTCGAGGGGAAGGTCGTTGAGCTGGCTAAAGCCGTGGAGCAACTGCAGGCGGAGAAGAGTACGCTGGAAACGGACAAAGGCGCGTTGACGAAAGAGATTGAAGATCTGAAGAATGAGCTGAACACGCAGGAAACGTCGAAGAAGCAGCTTCAAGAGGAAATCGAGACGATGCGAACTTCCAACGGAAGCTTGACGGAAAAGCTGGAGCAAGTTACCGAACAACTCCAAGAAACATCCAGCAAGGTCGAAGTTCTGGAAGCGAACGTCGAAGAACAGACGAAGATCATCGCCGCAAAGGATACCGAAATGCTGGAGAAGAACGCAGCGGTTGAGGAGATCCGGAAGAACCTGCTTGCTGTCGAGGAATCGATGCAGGCGAAGGTCGAGGAACTGACTTCCGTTTCGGAGCACTTGCTGGTTAAAATCAAGGAGCTGGAAGCGGCTCAAAGTGCGAAGCAGGTGGAAGTTCTACAGCAAACGGCGTCGATCGCGACCGTTCAGAAGGAGTGCCAGGAGGCCCGGGAACAACTGGAAGCAGTGCTGGAGGAGAAGACGAAACTTAAGCTGAAGATCGAAGCTTTGAGCGCTGAACTAGACGGTTGCGTTAAGGAAGTCGGCGAAGCCGAGAGCACGATCAAGCTGAAAGATCAGGAGATCAGGACGACCGTTGAAGCACTGACGGCAGCGGAAGCTGCTTCCGCTGAACTTGTTCAGCAATTACAAGGAGTCAAGGCGGATAAGCAGACCCTGGAAACACAGCTGGAAGCGCTGCGAAACGAACTGGATAGCAAGCAGCAAGACCTGGAGCAGTTCTCGACCAAGCTGACCGACACGGAAGACTCGTCGCAAGCACTAGACAAGCAACTCAAGGAACTCCTCACCGTCAGAACCACCCTGCAAGCGGAAGTCCAGCAGCTAACCAACCAACTCGCTGAACAAAAGAATCTAAACCAAACCCAGCAAGCAACCGTCCTTGCGAAGGATCAAGAGATCGCCCAACTTACCGCAGGACTCGACCAGATCAAGACGTTCCAGCAGCAGCTCGAGGAGAAGGTGACCGACTTCGAGCAGGTCGTGTCCGAAAAGGACGAAGTCGAGACGCAGCTGGTCAAGGCGCAGAACGAGCTGGAGCTTCTCGGTGAAGAACGAGCCAAACTCGCGACGGAACTCGAGAAGCTCACCGAGGAGAAGGCGGACGTCGATCGGCGCTTGATTCAGCAGCTTCAGGACTACGACACGCTGAACGAAGGCTTCATGAGCGAGCGGGACGCCAAGGAGACGATGGTTCGCCAGATGAAGACGCTGTTCGATGAGAAGCAAGCCGTCAAGTCACAGCTGACGGCCAAGGAGAAGCAGCTGGAGAAGGTGAAGCGGGAGATGGACGAACTGTTCGGCAAGAACAAGCAGATGGACTCGCTGTCGCAAGAGCTGATGACACTCAAGGTGGAGAAGACCGAACTGGAAGCGAAGAAGGAGGAGCTGTTCGAGGCGATTGAGCACAAGGAAATCCAGGAGAAGGCGCTGCAGGAGAGCGTAGATCATCTGCGAGAAAGCCTGAAGACGAAACAGCAAGAGATCGAAGCACTGAACTCGGACATGAGCAACCTGAAGGAATCCCTGCACAACATGAAGATCGAAAACAGCAAACTCAAGTCCGCACAGGAACTCCAGCAAACCAAGATGCTCAACCTGGAGATGAAAAACTCCGAGCAGGGTAAGAAGATTGACCAGCTGGAGGCGACCCTCAGCAAGACGGAGATCAGCCACCTGGAAGACAACACCAAGGCGACGTCCCTCCTCAAAGAACTCGAGCAGTACAAGCTGTACGAAACACGGCTCGTACAGCTGGAGGACCTGCACCGCAAGGAGAAGGAAATCAACGCGCAGTGCGTGCGCGACAACGACATCCTGAGCGCGAAGCTGAAGCGCAACCGCAAGCAAACCGAAGAGAAGGAGCAGCAGTGGCTGCTCGAGAAGCAGAAGCTGCTGGAGAAGATGACCGACAGCGGCAAGACGGCCGAGGAGAAGGTCAAGGAGACGCGCATCGAGTACGAGGGCAAGCTGGAGAAGATGAAGGAGAAAATGGTAAGTTTCGCTTTTATGTTTTTTCTGCATGCTCACTTCATCTTTCATATCTGCACGCCGACAAGGCGGGCGCCGTTATTAACCGTCATACCACCACTAGAGACAATAGTAGCACTTGAACAAGCTGGAAATCCTCATTCGAACATTGCATGTTTTGACGTTTGTCTAATCGCGCTTCTTCCTTCTTCCCTCTTCTTCCAGATTGTTCAGTCTACTATTGTCTCTAGTACCACTACCACAACTACCAAGCTGGAAGTGTCGATGGCTTCTCCTACGGCTTCGATGCCGCAGCAAGAGGAAGCGGCGGCGGTTTCGCCAAAGCGAAGCGGTGGTGGTAGTCGCTGGCGTCGGGCCCTTTTCAATGTGATCAAGTACCCGCTGATCATCATCGTGGTCAACATACTGCTGCTCGGGTACATCAAGCGATCGCTGGGCGACGCCGAGCTGGAGTTTAGCTTGAGGCCGGCCGTGCCGCCGTTTCATTGAGTGGGGCAGCTCTTTTATTTTTTTGTTATTGTAGTTTTATCGTACACATTTTACACGTTTTACTGTATTTTTTTTAAATTAGGTAGGTTTTTGAATAAAACAAAATTTTACACTAGAATGGGTTTCTAGTGTTTTCCGCCTTTTGACTGTCGTTTGAAGAAGTGTTTCCCAATCACAGAAATTTTTGAAGGAGATGGATCAAATCAAGCCAAAATACCTAACCAAAGTTGTGAAGGAGATGGATCCAAACAAGCCAGATTGCTTAACCAAAGTTGTGAAGGAGATGAATCCAAACAAGCCAGAATGTTTAACCAAAGTTGTGAAGGAGATGGATCAAAACAAGCCATGCGTAACCAAAGTTGTGATGGAGATGGATCCAAACAAGCCAGAATGCTTAACCGAAAGTTCTGAAGGAGATGGATTAAAACAAGCCAGAATGCCTAACCAAAGTTGTGATGGAGATGGATCCAAACAAGCCAGAATGCTTAACCGAAAGTTCTGAAGGAGATGGATTAAAACAAGCCAGAATGCCTAACCAAAGTTGTGATGGAGATGGATCCAAACAAGCCAGAATGCTTAACCGAAAGTTCTGAAGGAGATGGATTAAAACAAGCCAGAATGCCTAACCAAAGTTGTGATGGAGATGGATCCAAACAAGCCAGAATGCTTAACCGAAAGTTCTGAAGGAGATGGATTAAAACAAGCCAGAATGCCTAACCAAAGTTGTGATGGAGATGGATCCAAACAAGCCAGAATGCTTAACCGAAAGTTCTGAAGGAGATGGATTAAAACAAGCCAGAATGCCTAACCAAAGTTGTGATGGAGATGGATCAAACAAACCAGAATGCTTAACCAAAGCTGTGAAGGAGATGGATTCAAACAAGCCAGAATGTCCAATCAAAGTTGTGAAGGAGATGGATCAAAACAAGCTAGAATGCTTAACCAAAGTTGTGAAGGAGATGGATCCAAACAAGCCAGAATGCTTAACGAAAGTTGTGCTGGAGATGAATCAAAACAAGCCACAATGCTTAACCAAAGTTGTAAAGTAGATGGATCAAATCAAGCCAGAATACCTAACCAAAGTTGTGAAGGAGATGGATCCAAACAAGCCAGATTGCTTAACCAAAGTTGTGAATGAGATGGATTCAAACAAGCAAGAATACCTAACCAAAGTTGTGAAAGAGATGGATCAAAACAAGCTAAAATGCTTCACTAAAGTTGTGAAGGAGATGGATCCAAACAAGCCAGAATGCCCAAACAAAGTTGTGAAGGAGATGGATCTAATAAAGCCAGAATGCCCAACCAAAGTTGTTAAGGAGATGGATTAAAACAAGCCAGAATGCCTAACCAAAGTTGTGATGGAGATGGATCCAAACAAGCCAGAATGCTTAACCAAAGATGTGATGGAGATGGATCCAAACAAGCCAAAATGCCTAACCAAAGTTCTGAAGGAGATGGATCAAGCAAAGCTCTGAGGGCGTTACAGAACTCCAGTGAATCACAACGTTTAACAATGAAGTAGCTTTATTTCGAATATCTATCAACTTACAAGCAATCAGTCAGTCTTTGTTGTGCCCCCCTCTTTTCGCCAAACCCCATTGGCGTCGCACTTGACCCCTCTAATCCTCATCCTCGTGCGACACCAGATCAACGCCGTACGAGCTGTGCGGGCAGGTACTTCCGGGCACGACATTGCCTCCCTCACCACCCTGCTGGTACTCGATGTACTTGGACTGCACCTCGACGGGTTTTTCGTGCAGCGTGCAGCTACCCTTCTTCTTCAGCACCTTCACCAGACTCTTCTGGGGTCGGCACACGTGCACGACCTTCTCGACCAGCACGTACCCGCAGTCGCAGTTTTCACTCTTGAGCGGTTGCACCGAAAGCGCCGGATAGTCGGCCGGTGCCGGGTTGTACTCGTACGGGACCGGCTGACGGCCCGCTTCCGCCCCAAGGACCAGGAAGGTCGCCACCAGAGCCGTGACCGCCGCGGCGACGGTCAGTTGGTAGTTGCGTCCCGATAGCCTCATTTTGAACTGAACAGTGGAGTTGTGGTGGTGGTGGTGCGTTGAACTCTGCGGTTTCCGACGAAACTGATGAAGAACTGCAGGTCGTCACGTGGTTTTATACTCAAGGGCGACTTAAAGGGGAGCGCATGGGGTCGTTTGTTGCGTTTTGGAGGAAAATATTTGGGGCTTCTTTTTGTAAACATTGGGTGCGCGCGCGCGATGCTAACGAACTCCAGGTGAGAACGTGTTGATTGGGGTTTAGAACGTGACGAAGGGTTGAGTAATGTGGAGTGATTGTAAGGGGTTACTTAATTGTCTGGATATGATTATGTCATAAGGGTTAACCTAGTTTTTCGCGCGATTTATGTTTTTTTGTGCAGATGGTGTAGATTTCAGGAATTTGAGGAAATCGTGGATTTCTAGGGAGTTTACCTAACTAATTGAAAGAGCTATAACATGGTGTTGATTTCAGGAAAATCTTAGAATGGAGCACCGGCTTCGAGTGGTAGAAATGACAGTTCTCCCATAAGAAATACATTGAAGAAAAAAGCCAAAACTGCTCGAATGGAAATGCTACATTGTCAGGAAATATTATTTGTCTTAAAAATATGGGAAGTTTTGAAGTCATTTCTGAAAACATAGATTGCTTTACCGAGTGGCAAATGACTTGAATCTGTCGAGTTAGTTGAATAAGACGAGTGCTGAAAAATCGTAGTTTTTTTTATGGATTTCCATTTGAAAAATATAACATGAATTTTAATTATTTTTTTCGAGACGTGTTTTTTTTTTATTGTAGTACTTTTTTGTATTATTTTCTTAATTTTATAGATTTTTAGGCTTAATTTTTTTTTGAATCTTGGTTTTTAATGATGTTGTTTTTTAGTGTTAATGTTTACGTTTTCGAAATAATGACTTAATGTTTAATTTTAACTACAAAAACAGTTTTGTTTTTTATTTTTCAAAATGCGACTCAACACTAGGAAAGATTTCAGGAGAAAACTATACACAGTATAATAACAACTAGTTTTTGAATTCAAACTAGAAATAAAACAGTTTTTGCTTTAATGAAAGTTGATAGGCACACTATAAATGGTTAGGCGCTTATACTTACATCAAACCCTACGTAATGTACCACCCCCGGCCGAGTTAAAATGCGTAACCGGAAAAGAAGGTGTGCATGCCTGGCACGAACACTCAAAGCGTGTTCTAGCGTGTTGCTCGTACTGACTCAGAGCAAGGGTGAGATGTAGGTGTAAGGGCAGTGCGTGTTCGTCGGGAACCTAGTGCATAAGATCGGTCAAGGCCCGTTCTTTCACTGAAAATTGCGAATTGCGAATATTTTTCAAAATGCGTTTGTGTGTGTGTGTGTTCCAATCCAACACCCGCTAACCGGTAGCGATATTATGGGAAAGTATAGTTTGTATCAGACTTTGTATATGCCGAATGCTGATACAACTTATCTCAGTCCCGGGTATTAGGTGGTGATAGCCCTCGCGCTGCTTCCAACGACCCGTTTCAGAACGACAGAGCTCCTTGCGGTCCAATTCCGAGGTCGCTGGGCATTGTTCGGCCCCGCCTTAACATAGAAGCAAGCATCTGAAGGAAACTCGATCTATATTTAGACTTCCAATCCCGTCAGGCAAATCAGGGATCAGCGCGTATTTAATATGAGAAGATAACATGTTTTAACACTACGGATCATTTCACTGCTAGAGTGTAAACCTTCTGATGGCCGACTGCTTAGCGTCCCAGACCACCAATCCAAAGGCATGAGTTCGAATCCCACCTGATTCATTTTCGTTTTTTTTTGTTCATATTCAAAGTTCAAATTCCTGATTCCAAATTTCAAAGGTACCGACCGGGATTTGATCCCTGAACCTTCTGCTTATGATGCAGAAGCCGTAACCATTAAGCCACGGAGCCGGTTTGCGAATATTTTTCAAAATGCGTTTAATACAAAAAAAAACAAAAACTGAGGTTTTTTTTAAAGCTAAGTACGGAGATGGGGAGGAACGTGATCAAGAAAACTTGCGCATACTTTTGGGAGCGGTCTTTTATTTTTAAGGCCGTGTTACGCTCCATACAAAAAAATTATAATTTGTATGGAAATTTTGTCAGGCCATTGCAAATATTTTTCATAGTGTCTTCAAAATTTTTCCGAAAATCAGAGGGCAAAAAATATTTTTTTCAAAATCCTTCAAAATTTTAATGAAAAAAGCAGTCGAATCAACTGAAAACAACCTAAAATGGATTTGATAATCATATTTAGCTGGTTTGGGCTGGATTAACAATATTTTGAATTTCCAATGCACTGCACCGCAAAAACTTTTTTTTTCGCAAAAAAAAAGAAATTTTGTCACTTAGATACTTTGGAAACTAATGATTGCAAAACAACTGGACAAGTATATATGGGCAGGGGGGGCAAAATGATCCGCCTAAGTAAAATGCGCAAAAAACCATAGAAAAACATAACAATTTATGAATTCAGTGTAGTAGGCTTATGCTTTGGGATGTTCCCTTCAATGTTGTATACTTGGTTGAGGAAAATTTTTAGCTTATAACTATTTTTGAGCCACTTTAAAAAAAAAAGTTTTTTCGACTGCTTTTCCAGGGTGCGGGGCAGAATGGGCCATCTTAGAAAACAAGCCATTTTGTCTAGTACAACGATGAAGGGAGATAAGAAATGACTTAAAGGACCTTTCTAACATAGTTTCCATAAAGTTAGACCACTTTTATAAAGATAGTCACTTATCAAAACAAACATTTTTGAAAATAGTGTTAAAATGTTGAAATAAGACACTATTTTTACAAATAAACATCAAAACAAGTGAAAAATCAACTAATGTTGCATTAAACGTGTTTTTTGAAGCTACAAGGAGTGAAATAATCCATTTAGCTCAACTTTGGTAACTTTTGATTGTTTTTATAAGGCAGGAAAAGGGTGGTCCATTCTGCCCCCAAGTGGATTTTAATTTAACACTTCCACCACCAAGCCTCTAAATGATTTTAAGGTTCCGTTGTTGTTTGATTACCTTCGTAATAGCTCCTGCTAACATTTTAAACATTGAACAAACTTTTTCAAACAATCTAACTTTCGAGAAAGCTTATTTAAGAACCTCGAAATAAACAACATTTGCGTGGTTTTGTCAATAATTTACATTTTTGCTCATAATTCGAAAAATATAATGAATTCAAACGTCGTTTTCGGTATGGTGATGTTATTTGACGTCCTTTATAAGACCCTTGCCTTACAGTTGGTCTAAATCCATTCTAAAGCCCAAAATCAAGGGTGGCCCATTCTGCCCCCCTGGTCCATTTTGCCCCCACCCTGCCCCTAATGCATATATTGAAACCATGGCTCGTGAATTCAATTTTTAAACTTTTTTATTTTTGACCGATGTTGACAGTTCGGTTTGAGCGCGTGTGTCAGTGCGTGCGCTTGCGGTTCTTGGGAGAAAAATAAATAAAACAATTTAAAAATGTGGAATAAAAAAATCATGCTCTTAAATTCTAAAATTCTGGAAATTTTTAAATTGAAAAATTCAAAAATTTCCTAGATTCTTAAAATCTCAAATTATAGAAAAATATTATTTTTGGAGTAATTTTTTAGGGTAGTTACTACCCCGAGGTGGCCACCTCGGGAAAAAACCGGGAAAACCGGGAAAAAACCGGGATTTTTATCCACCGGGAGAAAACCGGGAAAAACTCGGGAATTCGACTGACAAACCGGGAAAATATTTTATGTTTAGTTAAAATTTGTCAAAAGCCTCTTTAAATTATTCAATTTGTTCTTTTCTCAATTAGAATATTATTCCTGTTATTCTAAATGAAGAATTCGCAAAAACTATGTTTGAATTTGTGTAATAGACTCATGCTTCTTGGTTATGGACGTTTCTTTTTCTGTTGTATCCTATTATATTTTTACATGGCGATTTTTATTTTAATAAAGCAAAATGTTTCCTCTACCAGCGATTCTCAACCTGGGGTACATGTACCCTAGCGTGGTTCACGTTTCTATGAAAAAGACAAAAGTTGTTATTTTGTCTTGCATCAACCGGAATTTCGTTCTTTTATGTCCCCAGAAGCACTCCTGAAAATTTGAGCCCATTTGGTAAGGTCTAGGAGCTCCAGTTTTAATTTGAAATTTATATGGGATTTTGATTTATTTTCCATGGGAAACTATCTTTTTGCCTTCCTCACCTTACTGAGGAAAGGCTATAAAATCACTCGAAAAATGAACTTTTTAGTTAGACCTCCTAGACCTACCTTCATTTGTACATATCGACTCAGAATCACCAGCTGAGCAAATGTCTGTGTGTTTGGCTGTATGTAGACATGTGTACCGAATCAATGTCACTGGAATATCTCGTCACTGGCTGAACCGATTTTGACCGTATTGGCCTCATTCGATTTGTCTTGGGGTCCCATACCTTCCTATTTAAAATTACACAGAATAATGAAGTACTTCAAAAGTTATACTAAAAAAACTGTTTCATACAAATTTAAAATTATACAAAAAAGGGTGGTTTTTGAAAGATCATCTATGATGTTATATATCAATAGAAAACGTTTCAAAATTCCTTTCGAATAGCACAAGAATTTTGATGATCCGGCAATCCTAACTTTAGTTATTATAATTTAAGTAAAATTTACATAACCTTTAAGTTCTAGGTCGATTGTCGTGAATCGTCACTGTTTGTGAAAAGCGTTGCCTCTTTTGCTTTATGAGAACTCTGTATTTACTTGAGGTAAAGTCTGCAAATAGTATGTATCTTATCAATTTCGGCATCTAATAAATTTTTGTATCCTTTAAATGCAAAGTTGGTTATTAAATTTGAATTACTTTATTTCAATTCAATTTTAAAAGTTTAATTTTATCAAAAGAAATTGATAAATAATTTTAATAAGCCTTATAAAAATCTGTGATGCAGGATGAGAAAAGTCTGTATTTATCTTTTACCTCTAGAACTGGCATGACTGTTCGAGAGCTAATCGAATTTCAAACGTCAAACCCTTCGCATCAATGTTGTTGTTTATGTGTTTACAAGAAAGTTGGAGGAAAAGTTGAGGGAAAGGCATCGGGCATAAAACCGGTCCGAATAACAGCAGTTTATGAATAATACCAGCTCTGGAACGAGAGGAGATCCTGCTGCGCGACAACCAAGAACCAGACGGGAGGATGAGCGGTTCCGGACAGAATCGCCCATAAAGTCAACGGACATCGACTACATGCTGTACAAGCAGAAGAACCTGTCCCCGGTGTGGTTCTCAATACCATTGGAACGACCTGGGTTGTACTCGAATGGCGACACGACCACGACGCTACAGGAGGTAGCGAAACGTGCAGAACCAGAGCCAGCGACTGAACCGGAACCCGCTACGGAACTAGGTAAGATGCTTTTGTGTGTGTCGCGTTGATTTACGTAGCATTTGGTTTAAACCACTAACCCGTTTGAACCACCTCCGTTGTCCATAGAACCGGAAAGCATGACCAAGCCGTCCTCAGAACTAGGCTCTGAACCTACTTCGGAACCAGAACCGCATCCAGAACCCGAGGTGTCTTCAAACCGGAACCGAAAAGCACTTACGAGTCGGAACCATCCGCAGAAAATACCGCGGGGCTAAGCTTGGAACCGAAGGTGGAACCCAAAACGAAGAAGACCAAGCGTGCCACCGGAGGTGAGAGTTGTTTGCGTGTAGTTTTTTGAGTGTTAGTTTTCTGAACATCTTCCAGACTCTTAAATGATCATTCTATTTTAGACTCTCGTCTACCAGCGAGCGAACCCGAGCCAAAAGCCAGTAGCAAGTCGGATCTGACCGCCACCGGAGGGTTCGAGGTGGACGGCACCATGACGATCGTGTTCCGCTGCATGCTGGCGGCCAACGCTGGGCCGAGGAACCATCCAAGTTCACATATCGGGGACCAACTTGATAGGCTGCGGTCGTAAAAGTACTCGATGGCGATGCTCAAGGCAAACTTCCGCTTAATGAAATTAAAATTTGAAAGTAGTATGTGATATTACTGTTGGCAATTTTTTTCTATGAAATAAATTAAAAAAAAAACTTTATTCAAATAAACTGGATTATTTACACTAATTTGTGAAAAGTTCGTTGACGGTCGGGTCCGCTTTTGCCACTGGCCGACCAGAAAGTTAGGAGATTTTCTTGAACTTGGAGGAGTGATTAAGTGGTTCAACACTTTAAAACGTTAATTGTATGATTAAAGTTCTTTCTGATGTAAGAGTATATTTTGTAAGAATTTGAGGAAGGCATCAACCACCTTAAGGTGGATTAAGTTACGTTTTTACATTGTATTAGGATTTTTTTATATAAATCGATGAAATGACTTGATTCTTATAGTAGGAGATAGGTTTTGAACTGGGGAACAACTTTGTAGAATATACTAACATGCTAGGAAGTGACCCTTTAAAGATACAGATACTTTTAGATGGTGGCTTTTGAAGGGGCCAGACACCATCTAAAAGTATCTGTATCTTTAAAGGGTCACTTCCTAGCTTGTTGGTATGTTCTACAAAGTTGTTCCCCAGTTCAAAACCTATCTCCTACTATAAGAATCAAGTCATTTCATCGATTTATAAAAAAAAATCCTAATACAATGTAAAAAAAGATAGTTTCCCATGGAAAATAAATCAAAATCCCATATAAATTTCAAATTAAAACTGGAGCTCCTAGACCTTACCAAATGGGCTCAAATTTTCAGGAGTGCTTTTGGGGACATAAAAGAACGAAATTCCGGTTGATGCAAGACAAAATAACAACTTTTGTCTTTTTCATAGAAACATGAACCACGCTAATGTACCCCTGGGGGTACATTTGTCCCAAACAAAATATTTGAGAGAAAAAAAAAACAAATTGTTTTGAAGCAAAAATTAACAACCATGCTTAAGGTGCAATGAATTACGTGCGAATCTTTTTTGACCAATCAGAAAATGTTTGAAAAATATTTGAATGATAAATATATAATTTGCATTCGTTTAGAAATTTTATGAATTTGAAGTAAAGTGCACCGTTTTTTTGTTTTTTTTTTCTGCAAATATTTGTTTCAAATTTGTATATTGTGCCAACTACCATTTACTACCATGTTGGTAAAAATAATCTTATGTTTCATGATTTGGATACTTTCAATTCGACCTTTCTTTGCTAAAATATTAGTTTTGCATAAAATAAAAATTAGGGTTTTTGTAAGTGGAAATTATGGATGAAAAATGTTCAAAAAAGAAAGCAGAAAAGAATTTTATAGAATAATTTTTCAATTGAAAATAGCTACAACTTCAAAAAAATACTATTTACAAAATTTAAATTTACATAAAAATAAAATTTAAAAAAATATGGGGGATGTTTGTAGAAATGAAAAAGACAACGAAAATTCAATTTACAAAAAGAATTTCTCCAAATTTAAAGGCATTTTCAGTAGATAGTTTTAAAGAAAAACAGGGTACAACATTTTATTTTGAAGCTGGAACGATGTTTTTGTTCACAAAAATTACAAATTTGATCAAATTGAGTTCTGCAAAGTTCTAGGATCATCTAGACATCCTAACAAATCACTAGAAACAAGAATCGTCCTGATTGGTTGAGTTTTGCCCGAGAATCAGTGAGTTGAAGTTACCGTTCCAACTTTTTTGGAGCCTTGGGCGTTGGAATGTTAAGAAAACTGATTTGAAGAAATGTACATGGACGTTGTGTGGCCTATCCAGTACATGTTTTTAAACAACTGTAGAAACAAGATTTACGACATTTTTAATACTTTAAAATTCTTTCTTTCTTCGTGAATTGGAATGTAAAAAAATCTCATGCAAACGAAAAATATCATGTATGAACGCTAGGGGGTACCAGCAGCTTAAGTAACACGAAAAAGGGTACCTAGCCTAGAAAAGGTTGAGAACCGTTGAATTATAATATATTTCAACTTAAAAATAATAATATCATGGAGTTTCTGTTTGTAAATATTATTTTATTTGATAATATTTGAGATTCTCAGCCAGACAAATTATTAAGGACAACTTGCAATGAATTTTTTTTTTTGCAAAGTTTTTTTAAATGTCGTTTGAAATTTATGTCAAATTTTCAGATATTTTAAAAATACAATATATTTAGAATTGTGCTACAAAAAAGTCACTTGAAATACAGGCAATCACTTTTAGGTGGTTACTAAATCAACACAAAAATTGAGATCATGTTGAAAATAAGGCCGATGCTAATATTTTTCAAAGTTTTTGTCCCTCGGCTCTGACCGGGGTCAAGTGGGGGAACAATCCATAGTCTCAACATTTGAATGCAAAAAGTGTTCAAATACTTTTTACACTAGTTTATTTGTTCTGTCTTCAAAAAATGTAAGATTTGACGGTAACAAAAAAAAACTAAAGGTGTAAAATTTAAAAAAAAATAAAAGATTATTAAATTAACCCAAGCATGCTTAAAAATGATTCCAAACGCAAGGGAATGCATTTTATATTGATTTCAGCTGGTTGCACTTAAATTTCAATTGAAATTTTGATGTTTTTTGAAAAATATTTCTTGCCCCCTAATTTTTCGGAAATGTTGATAACAATTTATTTTTGCAATTCTTTTCTTTAAAATTAATAAATTGTAGTAACAATTAATCTCATTCTAAAAAATAAAACGATTTTTTTTTATTTTGAGGTTATACAATCTATGATGATGAAAAATCCCAATCATTATGGAAAATAAATGTTTGGATTTGAAACAGATGAAAACGGCTTCGTTTACAACTTACTTAATTTTTACTCAAGATTTGAAAGCTTTCTTGAGGAATTCAAACATTGAACCAAATGTATGCGTTCAAAAAGTATGTTGGTACTAACGTTAGCCTAAAAAAACATTGTAGTTTGGTTTAAAAACATTTCGGAAAATTCCTTCTGGGCTCGGGAGAAAACCGGGAAAAAACCGGGAAATTGAAAATCGAAATCTGGTGGCCACCCTGGGGTAGTAGCTCAAAAAATTATAGAAACATAACAATTTATTGATTTGATTGGAAATGTTAATTAGGACTTCGGGCAATAGAGTACAAACTGTTTTTATTCTTTTATTTTTATTTTGAAATTTGAATTTCTTGATTTATTAAATTTTAAAGCTTAATTATTGTAGAAATCTGGAAATATCTTTGATTTTTCTTTATTCTAGCGTTAATAATTATTAAAAATTTCAATATTTGAACTTTTTATATTTTTAGACTTAGAATTTTAAGATTTTTTTTTGATAGTTTTGATCATTTTTTTTAAATCTTCAAGTTTCAGGATTTTTAAAACTTAGGTTATTTCCCAAGTAGCAAGAAAAACATCTCTCTTTATTTTTTTGTTGAACAATTGCTGCATAAGTGTTTTTATTCGTTCGTTATTGAACATGTGTCAAAAAATTTGGTCAATTGTTCACATTTTGATCAAAAAACCATTGTTCAACATGGCTGTGTAACACAAATGCCAAATCTAGCAACGGTTTACGAATAGTTCATTTTGAAATTTATTCTGACCTCATTGAAACATGCTTGTAGAACTCGTAAAGCAAAATGACATTTGCAGACATGATGTTTCATTTCAGTTTGCTAAACGTGATAACATAGTAGATTTGACCTTTAACTTCGGCTGGGATTTCTCGTAAACAAGTTGTTTATGTGAAGTTCGCGTTCGTGTTCTAAAATCCGAGCAAGGACAAGTTGACGAAACAAGCAAGGGTAGTTCTAAAAATAGAAACAGCTTATGTTCGAAAGAAGTTTTGGCAAACTGTTAGTGAACTTGGTAAAACCTAGATGACCGCAGACTTCTTATTGACGTTTAGGCCTGCTCATCCATCATAACCCCTCGTGGAAAGAAGCAGACGCGCGCCGGGACTTGACATTTGGAGTGATCTTGGGTTCGATACTTGCCCTGAGTATTCTTCATCAAAAAGGAAAACTGAAAATGCAGCACCGGGAACCAGCAGCAGTAGTAGAGTAGTAGTAGTAAGCGATGTTAATTAGCACTCAAACATAATTGAAAATAAAAATCCCCAAAGGCATAACTGGGAAACTGAATGATTTTTTATGGTTGATATTTTTGTATTATCCACCATTCATATTATTATCATTCATAAATGGCGTATCCCTGTCCAAACTAATAAATTACAAAAAAACTAGCAGTTAAAGTATCGTAAAGCGACATTACTCACAAATAAAGGATTAAATTAAGAAAGAAAACACTTTTGAGCGAACACCATGAACGTATTTTATGACAAGCCTGTTTCAAATTCTTGTCTGCCACGATATGTTCTTGAACAGTTATAAAAACGTTTGCCTAACACCCTACTGAATCTTAGAGGCAGAATGTTGTTAAACGGTTCTAACGACGTTATCCAACCCGGTTCAGAATCTTATAGTCAAGAGTTCTTATGACATGTTCAACAAACGTTCTCTATGCAAGTAGGACGTGCGCTGGTAAAGCTTAATTAAACCACGCACATTTCTAACAGGTTAAGAGATGTTCAACAACAGAAAAACGTGCGCTTTTTCCAGCGTTCAAGAGTTCTCAGGGATGTTGGGAAAACATAGTAAATGAGTTCAACAACAAGTTCGGAAATCTTTTGGCGAACAAAGTGTGCTACTTGGGTTATTTAGTCTTCTGAATTCCTCCATTTTAAAATATTTGTTTTTTACAATACATATTTGTATTTTGAATTTCGAAATTAGCAGTTGTTTTGTACAGTTTTTCTGTTCTCGCTTAATCGATTGAAATTTACTGTATTTATTTCATCCAATGATTGTATTTGAATTAATTTTTAGCTGTAAGTATTTCCAAAACTCTGCATTAGTCATTCGTTAAGCAAATTGTATTATGATTAGTACAACAAATAAACATGGATTGAATTGAATTGAATTTCGAAATTTTCTGTGTTTCCAAATTTTTGAGTTAAGGTTTAGGCTCAACTCGAAGGGAAGCATGAAGTTTGGGGTCTCCAGAAACACATGTACTTTGAATTTAAAAAAAAACAAATTAGACAGGGCCGTATGGCTTTTCTCCAATGTTTGTATCGGCAATTGGGTCCTGAGCTTAAATTTGTGAAATTGTTCACAACGATAAAGCTTATTTTTCTGCGCAGTTATTTTTTAAGAATTTTTGTAGGTCAGTGTAATTGTTTGGATTTTAAGAATATGCGTTTTAAGAGATAGACAATTCGACATTTTCAATAATTTATTTAGCGAATACAAAATTATTGATTGCAAACATTAAACGCCACTTTTCGTTTCTGTTCCTTTTCAGCTGCGCATCGCTTAAGAAATATGTTTTAGCGAAGGAGGTATTAGACTACGGCAAACATACAAACTAACTCGCACATCGTGACAGTTCGCCTGTAGGGCTAACTGTCAAACGTGAAAAAATGCGAGTTAGTTTGTTTGTTTGTCATAGTATAATACCACCTTGACCAGGAATGTAGCCAGAATTGCAGGGGGCTGGAAGAAGAAATGCTCTTCTTCTTCTTTTCTTCTTCCCTATCTCCCATATGTCATCCAAAAAATGGGTTGGGGGGGGGGGCTTCAGCCTGAAGCCCACCCCCTGGCTACGGGCCTGACTTTGACCGTTTCTTGGGCGTTTCATGTATGAAGTTTTGTGTTTCTTCTGAGCTTCGTATCAGTCTTAAAAGAAAAACTGTTTAGCGATATGAAACCTTCTGCAACATTGTTTCTTGTCTTATTTTGCAAATTTAATGATTTGACAAGTTTCTTAAACTAGATGACTGTTCTTTCCAATAAATAATAAAAGGAATTTAAAACCAAAAAACATAAAACATTCCCATCCACTACCCAGTGACCCTATCACTACTGGTCGTGGACGGCGCCGGTATTGATCAGCGTGCTAGAAGCAATTTTTTTTTGTCATGCTCTAATTCTATTCATTATTCAACGATGCCACCCAAGCTAGGTGCTAGAAAGGTAACTCATTTTAATCGAGTCTGTTTTTTTTTAAATTTCCAGAAATCGCTGTACAACGACGAAATGGAAAAGATCCGAACCAAGCACGAGAAGGACTTTTTGGCCCTCAAGGTCGAGCTTCAGCAAGAAATCAAGAAGGTAGGGTTGAGTCAGCTATAGTTATTCTGGAAGCTAACCCACGTTTCCTCATTCCAGTTCGAAAAGCTCCAGCTCCAGGCGACCAAGCTGCAGCAGCAGCTCAGCATCGTCAACGACAAGAACCTGGACCTGATGAAGGAGAACGAGTTCTGCAAGTCGAAGCTGCGCATCATGGAGGAGATCCGGGACGAGCGCAAGTCGATGTTGCCGCCGCCGGCCCACGCCCGGCTCTGCTCGAACCTCAAGATGGAGGACGAAGAGGGGGAGATCTTCAACAACACCTACCTGACGGATCTGAAGGCGGGCCGGATGACGTCGCCGGTATTCGGGGGGCGCGAGTCCGTTCGGTACTCGGAGCTGCAGCAGCGCAACTCGATGCAACCGCCGCACCTGAAGAGCAGCTACCTGCCGCAGTACACCGATGGGGATCTGACGGATGACGATCGGGTTAGTTCGGTTCGGCTTCCGCGGAAGAGTTCGCTGAGGGGAACGGACACCGGAGTAGTTTTTAGAGAGGAGGATGAGCTTAATCTTAGCGATGATTGAGGCCTTAAGTGAGTGTGGGTGTGTGTGACGTCAGGTTCCAGAACTATCTCTGTGTGTGTGTCTACCTTAACTCTCTCCTCTCTAACAACTTGCTCCGGCGAAGACCGACTGGAAATAGCTCAACCCCTAAATCTGTAACTCTTCTCCCCACAGGACGCCGCCTCCGTAAACCTGGACGACAGCAGTACAAGCTTGATCTCGCGCCGCAAGCAGGGCGGTACGACCTCGTACAAGCGGCCCGGCCCCCCAACACCCAGCAAGAAGGCCGGTCGCCTCTCCTTCGGCGGTTCCCTTCCCACCAACGACTTTCAGTACAAGGAGATCGCCAACAACGCCAGCTCCAACTCTGGAACGACTTCGACGTCGTTGGCCAGCCGGCTCAGCTTTGGCGGTGGACGCAAGAGCAACGTGGACTCGTCGACGGTGCTGCCGGGACCGGCGAGTGGGACGCTGGCCGAGCTGAACGCCCGCCGGAAGACGCCCGGCAAGTTTAAGCAGATGTTCAGCTCGTCGAACCTGCTGAACACGCTGCACAAGGACGAGGTAGATGATAAAAAGTTTTTCCCGTTTTACATTTGAGTTGTTGTTGTTGTGAGGGGGCGCCTGAATGTGTGTTTGTGAGTGTGTGGATGGACCAATCAAATCTGTTACGTGTGGTTGAACGTAACTTCACAGTATTCTAGCTGTGGAACAGTTCCTAGGTAACTCTCTAATACATAATACAAAATAAGCCAATCTGATCTTATTTAACTTTTTTTTTAACTTGCATGGACATTTTACTAGTAATATTTTCATGCTCAATGCGACTAATTATGGACATTTTTTGTTTTGTATTCAGCGAAATAGGTGATACTGATAATCCAGAAACTTGAAAGAACAAATTTTGATTTTTGCTCAGAATGAAGAAAAATCAGAGGGAAAAGTCATATAAATAATCATTAAATTTCCTGCCAAAAATTATAAAAATTAGGACACTTTGAAATACTTATATTCAAAAACTTAAAAAAATAAAGCTAGTATAAACAAAAATATAAAAAAAAAACTCAAAACTTTTAAAAATTCAAAGAATTACAAAAAAAATTAGCTGTTGCTGATATTTTTCAACCTAACCAAAATTCTCTCCGAATAATCGAACCAGCTATTTTTTTATTTTTTATCAAAATTCAGATCTCTTTTTTTAAGAGTTGAAGAATCTACGAATTTAAAGATTCACGAATTTCAGAATTTTAAGTTTTTAAGAATTTAAGATCTTTAAAATTTTTAAATTTTATATTTTTGAATTTTAGAAATTTGGAATTTTAGAGTCTTGCATTTAATATGTTTTGAATTTTTATATTCTAGAAATTTGGAATTTTGGAGTCTTATCATTTAATATTTTTAGAATTTTAGAAATTTAGAAAAAAATTTGAACTTTAGAAATTTGGAATTTTAAAGTCTTAGAACTTTATATTTTTTGTATTTTAAATTTTTAGAATTTTAGAAATTTGGAATTTCAAAATTTCAGAATTTAAAATTTTGAGGATTTTGGATATTTTAAATTTTATAATTTTTATTTTTTTTAGAATTTGAATTTTGAAAATTTGGAATTAAGGAATTTTAGAGTCTTCGAATTTTATATTTTTCAGTTTTAAAAATCTGGATTTTTTAAAATTTTAGAGTTTTTAAATGTTAGAATTTTTAAATTTTAGATATTTTTAAATTAAAAAATTCTAGAATTGGAGAATCCTAAAATTTTAAAACTTAAGAATTTAGGAAATGTGGAATAGCATAGCATAGCATAGCATAACGGGTCTGCACCACGCTGTAGGGGGTGCCACAATGGTCAATTCTATATTCTTAGACAATTTGCTTGCTGCCCGGTACAAACAAAAATATCAAAGAACGTAAATTTCCACACTGTGCTCCAAGGCCACGCCCATACAGTCCCGTGGGGATATGTTTAGAATTTAGGAAATGTGGAATTTTAAGAATTTCATAGATTTTTTATTTTTTTAAATTTTAGAATTTTAGAAATTTTGAATTTTAGAGTCTTAAAATTTTATAATTTTTTTTAATTTGAGAAATTAGGAATTTTTGAATTTAAAAAAATTGATTGGAAATTTTACAATTCCAAAGTTTAAGCGATTTTTTTTAAATATTTTTTGAATTTTAAAATTTTTGAATCTTAGAATGTTCATATTTTGTAAATTTTAGAATTTTAGAGAATTTTTTAAATTTTAGAGTCCTAGAATTTTATATTTTTTGAACTTTATATTTTTTGATTTTAGAAATTTAGAATTTTAAAATTTCAGAATTTTTAAATTCAAGGATTTTGGAATTTTTAGAATTTTTATTTTTTTTTTAATTTTTTTTTTAGTTTTAGAAATTTGGAATTTAAAAATTTTAAAGTCTTCGAATTTTTTTTCTGAATTTAAAAAAAATGGATTTTTATTATTTTAGAATTTTCAATTTTATTATTTGTAATTTATGAATTTTAGAGTCTTTTATTTTATTTTGAATTGAAAAATTTTGATTACAATTACAATTTAAGTATTTTTTAAATTTTGATTTCTTAAATTTCAGAATTTTTTATGTTCGGAATTTTTGAAATAAATTCTAGTCTTTAAAGTTTTTTGAATTTGTAAAATTTCAGAATTTTAAAATTTTAGAACTTTAGAATTTAAAAGATTTGTTGAACTATTGATATCTGGAATTTTAAAATTTCGGAATTTAAGGAGGTTTAAGGATTTTGGAAATTTTAGAATTTTTTTTATTTAGAGTTTGAGAAATTTGGAATTTGAGAATTTTATAGTTTTCGAATTTAATTTTTTTTGAATTTTAAATTTTTAATTGTGATAATTTCAGATTTTTTAATTTTAGAATTTTTAATATTTCAGAATTTTTTAAATTTAAAAATTCTAGAATTTGACAATTGTGGAATTTTGGAATTTTAGAATTTAGGAGATTCAAAAAAATGATTTTAGGAATTTGGAATTTTAAAATTACCAAATTTTAAGATTTTGAAAATTTTAGAATATTTTTTTTATTTTTTTTTTATTTAGAATTTTAGAAATTTGGAATTTAAGAATTGTAGAGTCTTTAAATTATATTTTTTTTAATTAAAAAAAATTGGATTTTTATAATTTCATAATTTTATAATTCTAGAATTTTTTAATTTCAAAATTTTGAAATTTCTGATTTTTTTTTATTTATAAATTTTAGAATTTTTAAAATTTCAGGCTTTTGGAAGTTTGAAATTTTAGAATTGTAGTCTCAATTTTTTTTTCTTTTAAAAGACATTTATTTTTAATATTTGTTGAGTTCTAGAAATTTTGATTTTTTTATTTAAAATTTCAGATTTTTTTATTTTCAGAATTTTTTATTTTTAGAATTTTGAAAATTTCAGAATTTTAATTTTTTTTTATTTTAAAATTCTAGAATTTTAAACTTTTTGAATTTGAAAATTTTGGATTTTTTTATGGATTTTTGAAATTTGGAATTTAACAATTGTAGTCTTAAAATTTTATATTTTTTGAACTTTAGAAATTTGTATTTTAAGAATCCCTGATTTTTTAATTTTTAAAATTGGAAAATTTTAAAATTTTCGAATATTAGAATTTTAGCAATTTGGAATGCTGGAATTTGCACCATATAAGTCTCCGTACCATTTTGGCAGCTATCCATATAAGAATTGAATGTTAATATTCAAAAATCTGTATCTTGGGAAGGTATTTTCCGATCGACATGGTGTCTTCGGCAGAGTTTTAGACAAAAACTAGGATAGTTCAGGAAAAATAGTAAAAAGGATATATTTTCCTGCAGCGTTAGATTTTTTTTTTTGGAAGAAATATTACTTTTTTTTGATAAACAATAAAAACAAATATTGATTTCAAGTTAAAATAAAGCTGAGTACGGAGCTAGCAAAAACGCGGCCAAGAAAAGTTGCGCAAGACTTCGAATAATCGGTCTGTTTTTGAGTGTATGAACGCTTTGATTTTTTTTTTCAATTTATATATTTTTTATATTTTTGAAGCTCTTAATTTTTAATTTTTTGAATGGTTGGTTTATTTCGATTTTGTATTTTTGTGTTTTTTTTTCTGTTTTAAATTTTTAAATGTTTAAAAATTTTGAGTTTTTGAATTTTCAATTTTCCAATTTTAGAATTAAGAAATCTTAAAATTTATTTATTTTATTTCAAAATTTTGGAATCTTAATGTTTATGAAGTTTAAATTTTTAGATTTTGCCTTTCATTTTAGAATTTAGAATTTTTGAAACTTTGAATTTGAAAAAAATATGTTCAAAACTGACATGCTGAGAATGACAGTGTGGTGAATTCAAAATGGCCGTGGTGAGTTTAATTCAAATGTACCGTTAAATTGTTGATTGATGGATTCAAAAGAGATTTGCGTCTGTTTGTCAGTACACTTGAATTGTATCGATGATCATAACCTCAACGGGGCTCTACTAATGTCCAGTCCTGTAAGTAACAAGTCGTCGCATGATCTGTGTCCGCCATCATCACCGGTTTCACGGTACAATTCCCACCCTATCAAGCCCACCATCGCTCCAACCAAGATCGCCCGCGCCACCCACCCGGCGATCCACAAAATCACCTGCCTGGACGACACCGACTCGGGCAGTTCGGGGCCCGAAGATCGCCGCGCCGCCCGGTTCCGCGCGCGACGTCGCGAATCGATCGGTCTGCGGGCCTCGTCGCGGGCGCACAAAGTTCCGCACGTGCGCAAGCTGATCGCGCGCTTCGACAAGAACCGCCGGCTGAGCAGCGTGGACAGCGACACGGACGGTAGTCCCAAGACGGGCGGTGGTGATCCGTACGACGGGTTCGGTCAGTACGAGTATGGGACGCCCGTTCAGCGGATCGACATCAACGCGATGGCGGTGTTCGATCGGAAGGAGCTTCCGCTGCCCAAGGTGATCGTGTTTAGCGGGGAAGGGGGGAGGGAGGAGGTTGGAGGACAGAATGATCACCACGATCAGAACAACAACCTGGAGAGCGGTGACTTTGTCAAGCAGCTCTCGATCAAGCGGAGGGCCAAGCAGCGACGCAAGAGTCGCGATCAACGCCGCGAGTCGTTCAACCGGCAGCGGGATATTGACGCGATCGCGATCGCGGACTCGTTCGATCTGGACGAGGCGATGCTGATCGACTCGACCGAGTTCCAGTTCGAGTCCATGCTGCAGGACATTACGCTGGATCGGCCGAGCGAGATCTTGCCGCGGGGTCGTCGCCGGAACTTGATCGCCGATCAGCTGGACAACGTCGTGACCAGCTCGACCGGAATGCCGGCCATGACGGGGATTCCGCTGCTGGAGCGGTTCTCGGAAATCTTCCGGATCGCTACGCAGCAGAGCAAGATCGCGGCCAAGGTGGCGCGAAGTTCCGGAGTCACGATCAGTTCGGCCGGTAGTACGGAGAGCCCCACCGATTGGAGCTACTACATGCTGGTGCTGTTCGCCGGGTTGAGCTTTTCCTCGCTGGTGTTCAGCCTTTATATGCACTATGTGGACTACCGAGTGTCGAGGGAATGATCGTTTTGCTTGTGTTTTGTATGTATGTGTCGTTGTTGTGTGTAGCGATTGAGTCCATCCACACGTCCAAGAGTTGAGTGTACTGTACCGAGCCTTAGTTGTGTAAGAATGTTTTTAGAAAACTCACGATAGCAATTACTTACCCTTTTGTGATATTTGAACGGCGATTGTGGCCAAATTTTACATGTGTACTATTAAACTACTATTAAACCTCGAAATAAATCAAAACGATATAAAAGATCTAACAGAATGTGTATTTTATCCAAATGTGTAGACATAAATTGCATGGTAGAGTAGTTTGTAGACTTTTGTGTAGAATTGTTGAATGTACCCATCAAAATTGGAATTTCTAAGGAAATTTGGTTTGGTAAACTAGCAAAATACGTGAAAAAGGTAAATATCGAGCATTTTAGAATTTCAGAATTTAATTTTTTTTGAAAATTTAGAATTTTAGAGATTTTTATATTTTTTGAATTTGAGAATTAAAGAAGTTTTAGAATTTTATTTTTAGAATTTGAAAATTTTGGTATTTTGGAATTTTAGAATTTAAGATTTTTTTTTTCAATTTTAGAAATTTTTAATTTAAGGAAGACTCCAAGTCTTAGAATTTATTTATTTTTTGAATTTTAGAAATTTTTAATTTTAGAATTCAAAAATTTTAAAATTTAAGAAAATCAGAATTTTCTGAATTTGGAATTGGCAAATTGTAAGAATTTTATAAATTTGGATTTTTTGGAATTTAATAATTTTATTGGAAATAAGTTTATTTTTATTTTATTTAACAAATTCTTATTTATTTATTGATTTTTGAGACTTGATTTTTTTTAAATTGAGCAATTCTCTACGAAATCGGTCTTTTTTCTTAGATTTTAATTTTTGTATTTTTTAATCCGACTGAAACTTTTTTGGTGCCTTCGGTATGCCCAAAGAAGCCATTTTGCATCATTAGTTTGTCCATATAATTTTCCATACAAATTTGGCAGCTGGCCATACAAAAATGATGCATGAAAATTCAAAAATCTGTATCTTTTGTATGAATTTTTTGATCGATTTGGTGTCTTCGGCAAAGTTGTAGGTATGGATATGGACTACACTGAAAAAAAATGATACACGGTAAAAAAAATTTTGGTGATTTTTTATCTAACTTTTTGTCACTAAAACTTGATTTGCAAAAAAAACACTATTTTTTTTTTTTTTTTTTTTTTGGTATGTTTTAGAGGACATCAAATGCCAACTTTTCAGAAATTTCCAGAAAGGGCAAAAAATCTTTGACCGAGTTATGATTTTTTGAATCAATACAGATTTTTTCAAAAAAATCGAAAATTTGGTCGGAAAAATTTTTAAACTTAATTTTTCGATGTAAAATCAAATTTGCAATCAAAAAGTACTTTAGTGAAATTTTGATAAAGTGCACCGTTTTCAAGTTAAATCCATTTTTAGGTGACTTTTTTGAAAATAGTCGCAGTTTTTAATTTTTAAAAATTAGTGCACATGTTTGCCCACTTTTGGAAAAAATATTTTTGAAAAGCTGATAAAAATCTCTATATTATGCATTTTTGAACTTTGTTGATATGACCCTTAGTTGCTGAGATATTGCCATGCAAAGGTTTAAAAACAGGAAAATTGATGTTTTCTAAGTCCCACCCAAACAACACACAATTTTCCAATGTCGATATCTCAGCAACGAATGGTCCGATTCTCAATGTTAATATATGAAACATTCGTGAAATTTTCCGACCTTTTCGAAAAAAATATTTTCAATTTTTTTAAACCAAGACTAACATTTTAAAAGGGCGTAATATTGAAAAATTCATAACTCGCTCAAAGATTTTTTGCACAACCTGGAAATTTCTGAAAAGTTGGCATTTGATGTCCTCTAAAACATATCAAAAAATTAAAAAAAAATAAAAATAGCGTTTTTTGCAAATCAAGTTTTAGCGGCAAAAAGTTAAATAAAAAATCACCAGATTTTTTTTTACCGTGTATCATTTTTTTTCAGTGTAGTCCATATCCATACCTACAACTTTGCCGAAGACACCAAATCGATCAAAAAATTCCTACAAAAGATACAGATTTTTGAATTTTCATGCATCATTTTTGTATGGCCAGCTGCCAAATTTGTATGGAAAATTATATGGACAAACTAATGATGCAAAATGGCTTCTTTGGGCATACCGAAGGCACCAAAAAAGTTTCAGTCGGATTAAAAAATACAAACAAAATCGAATGACCGAAATCTGAGAGAATTGCTCAATTTCCTAAAGTAATTTTTTTTTATTTTCTGTGTTTTTAAATATGAGAATGCTTGAAAAAATAAATTGAATATTTTCAAAGTTTTCAATTTCCCGATTTTTAATATTTTTTAATCTGGAGCTGAGATCCACGAAAAGAATGTGCAACTTTTCTTGAACGCGTTTTTTTTTAACTCCGTACTTAGCTTATGGGTTGAAGTTGAGCAATTCTTCACAAAATCCAGAAATGGATTTCACTTGTTTATTTTTAATTAATTGACTAAAACTTTTCAGGGCGGGCTCCCTATGATCAAAGAAACCCTTTTGCTTTTGCATCATTGGGTTTCCCATATAATTCTCTGTACAATTTTGGCAGCTATTTCAGCTATAAGAATTGAATGTAAATATTCGAAAATCTGTATCTTGGGAAGGTATTTTCTGATCTACTTGGTGTCTTCGGCAGAGTTTTAGACACTGGGAAGGACAGTTCAGGGAAAATAGTGCCAAATTTATTTTGCTGCAGTTTTACGATTTTTTTTAAAGAAATCTTTACTTTTTTTGATAAAAAAAACGATAAAAAGAATATTAATTCCGAGTTTAAAAAAAGCTGAAAACGGAGCTAGCAAAAATGCGGTCAAGAAAAGTTGTTTTGAGTTTTTGAATTTTAATTTTCCAATTTTAGAATCAATGAATTGTTTTTTATACCAAAATTTTAGAGTATGAATAATGAGTATTTTATCCAAATGTGTAGACATAAATTGCATGGTAGAGCAAGTTGTAGACTTTTGTGTAGAATTGTTAAATGTACCCATCGATATCTGAATTTCTTAGAAAATTTGGTTTGTTAAACTAGCAAAATAACAAAAAAAAAGTAAATATCGAGCAAATTTCAAAAAATGTCGGCCCGCCAAGCAGAATTATGCAATTTTTTACCGGGTCATCTGTCATATTTTGCGCTCACGCACACTGCCAACGCAGTGTGCGGTGAACTAACAAATTTCAAGCATGCCTACTAATTCCAACGCGCGTGTGTACGTAACTTTGGCGCCTCACGACAACAACAAAGTGGTTTGTGTGTTTGTGTGACTAACAAACAATGTGCTAATGATGTTGTTTTTTCTCTTCTCTTCTTTCTCCTCTCTTTCTCTCACGACGCGTTTGCAGAACACTCCGCCGCGGAGACGCTTAAGCCTGTTCAATAAGAATAAGAAGTAGAGACGAGGGGCTTACAGGGAAAAGAGTCCCAATATTTCAAAAACTTTTATGTACAAATTAGTGATTTAGCTTCGCTTTAGTGTTAAGGTGTGTGGGCATTACTAGCAATAGGAGCTTTCGTTTGTTACTTTAAAAACACGTTACAGAGTATCGATTCTTTAAACAATAAAAAGAATCAATCTACTGACGCAGTATTGATCTCGAAGAAGATTTAATATGTGTTTTTGTGTTTTAACTCACACCCCTAGTCTTCAAATCCGAAATCACGTGCAGTGTTTATGTTGTGAAATTTGTCATGTCTCATCGCCTGCGTGTTGCTTGTTGCCGTTGTACCTACACCTTATTGTTGACCCGTGTTTGTTTACATTCTTGTGGGTAGGATGTTGTTACTTTATCGCAGAGCGCTTGCCAGTAGTCTTTTTTGTTTGGTTCCTTTGGTTGGGCGGTTGTTAGGGGCATTTCCATCGCAAAAAGCAAAGCGAAAATAGTTTTTCTTCTCAACTTAGAACCATATTTGCCTTTGGCGGTAGAGATGCCCTAAGCTAAGAGACATTAATATGTTAATAATTATTGTTATTTAAAACAATAGTTTCACAACGTTTGTGATGTTCAAAGTCTCGTTTTTCTATCAAAAATATTTAAACCGGATTCCAACCATAGACTTGTAGCTCGATTAGAACCCAGAGAGTAACATTTCGCCTCTCTGTATAGGCCAGGGTGGCCACCAGATTTCGATTTTCAATTTCCCGGTTTTTTCCCGGTTTTCTCCCGAGACTAGAAGGAATTTTCCGGAATGTTTTTAAACCAAATTACAATGTTTTTTAGGCTAACGTTGGTATCAACATACTTTTGGAACGCATACATTTGGTTCAAAGTTTGAGCTCCTCAAGAAAGCTTTCTAATATCTTGAGTACAAAGTAAGTAAGATGAAAACGAAGCCGTTTTTACCTGTTTCCAATCCAAACCTCTTATTCCCTTAATGATTGGGATTTTTCATCATCATGCTCTATAGATTTTACAAATAAAAAATTAAAAAAAACGTTTTTATTTTTTAGAATAACATAAATTATTATAAGAAAGCAGGAAATGGCATTTACAATTTATTAATTTTGTAGAAAAGATTTTCAAAAATACATTGTTATCAACATTTATATAAAGTCTCGTAAAGTTTCTTTGAAAAAAAGCTTTGTGTATTCAAGAAGAACGATTATTCCAAGAATTATCAATATCTGTGAATTAATTATTATTTTTGGCTAAAATTATGTGAGTACTTTCTTTTTATAACCACACAAATATTTTTGAATCATTAGTCCAAACAAAAATGTAATATCACACTTTGGCAGCAGTGCAGGAAAAGTTCCATACAAATATAAAAAATCGCTATGAATACAAAGAGACGAGTTGTTCCTTTTAATTCCGCTATATATTTTTAATATCTTTGACAGATACGTATTTCGTCTACTACTTGCAGACTTCATCAGTGTTCTGTTCTCGACCAAACCACAGTAAAAAATCGGTAGGTTGAAACTTTTTTTTATCGATTTTTAGTATCTTCGGTTAGTTTGTCTGTATTGATGGGATAAATTTTCGAAAATAATTTCAATTTAAAAAAAAAACTGTCTTAAAACCCCAAAACACAAAATGTTAAAAAATCGTAAAAAATGACCGTGCTGCGATTTTTTCAACAACACATAAGGCTGGTACAAATTTTATTTAAAGTTTTTGTCCCTTCAAAGTTGCTCGAAAAATCAGGGGGCAAAAAATATTTTTTTTTTCAGAATACATCTAAATTTCAATGGAAAATTAAGTGCAATCAGCTGAAATCTATTTGAAATCCATTCCCTTACGTTTGGAATCATTTTTAAGCATGTTTGGGTTGATTTAATAATCTTTTGATTTTTTTTTTAAATTTTCGGTCTTTAATATCGCAAAAAGTTTTTTATCGCAACAAATAATTCTATTTTATCTTTATAAAATTGAATGGTCTTTTCCTGCTTTCTTTGGAGGAAAAATTTTGATCCTTAAATAAAAAAAAATCCGGATTTTAATTTTATGCAAAGCTAATATTTTAGCAAAGAAAGGTCGAATTGACAATATCCAAATTTTGACACATAAGATTTTTTTACTAATATTTTGAATGTTTTTAATTGCAGGCCAAGGGTGAAATGATACCTTTTCGGTTGACACCCGGTGAGGAACATCCTGGAAGGAGCGGAACTACACCCGTAGTGCTGTTAGCTGACCTAGACCTTGGTCAAAACAGCTGCTCTGGTTCCTTGCAAGTTACCCATTTTCTTACCTCCACGTTGGCTTGGTTTCGTCATCATGATGACAACACGTGACCTTGCTGGTGGCCTGTGGAAACGAACTCGTAAACCTTTGACCAGCGAGGGTCAGAGTAGAGACGGCCAAAAGAAAGGGATGCGCAATGTGGGAAGGGAAGATTGTAGACGGTATTGTTTTGATTCACAGCATGTTGAGTTAACTGTTGTGGATGTACCTGATACATCGCAATACGGGGTTTCTCTTCTTTCCACTTTCAGCTACTATCTATCTTCTATTTCTTTATTATGTATAACTGATTTTCTAATTCTGCTTCTGTTTACTATCCACCATTTTATTTTGATTGCATGATCTTTCGTTTCTCTTATTTTCTTATACTAATGCATCTTTTTGTTTTGTTTTGTTTTTGTTTGTTTCCATTTTCATGTCGTGTCTGGGCCTGCGGTTGGAGAACGATTGCACCACGACAACCACTTTGGAGTGATATTATCACACTGGAGCCAACAGCAACAACATAAGAAACCCTGATGTCACTCAGGTTCACGAAAGTAACTGTATCGATATTTTATAGTGTTTATATTTTACTAACATCCCTTTCTTTGCAGAGCATGGACTACATCATAAAGCGGCAATGTGGGAAAGGGAAGTAATTTGTGTTTGTAGAAGGTATTGTTTTGATCCACAGCATGTTGAACGAACTGTTGTGGATGTACCTAGAACATCGCAACTCGGAGTATCTCTTCTTCTTATCTCCAACTACTTTAGTCCTGTTTCACTTATCTGTCAAGTCTCCTCTACTTTATTTGCCAGTTTTAACTGCTATGTGTTTTCCCTAACATCCCCAATCGGCTCCTGAAGTTGTCATTAATGCTATCTAAGCTTATATGATATTATTTATCCTTTATCAGATAGCTTTTTTCATAAATTATTGCCTATATTTTTAATCTACTTCATACAGCTTTTACTCTTTTTTCCTTCAACATACACACAAAAAAATATTTCCGAATGTTACATCATTTATTATGTAACACTTTTGCACATCATTAAACATTTAAATTTAAATGCAAGTTGATGTACATTTTAAACAAATTATACTTAAAATCATGATTTTACGTGTGATTCAACCGTTTACGTCGAATCTCAAGTTTACATCAGCTAAGTTTACATGTGATTCATTTTTTCCGTGTCCAGTAAACTCACATTTTTTTTTCTGTGTACACTTATTCTTTCAGTATCGAACTTTATGTAGTTTGCTTTCCTTTATTGTCTATTGTTTTGATCTACGCCCCTTTCTTCAAACAAGTAAGGTTTGAGTCCTTACTCAATATATTGAATGATCAAAGTCACACACAACGTTATTGTACTTTTGGTAAACTTTTTAATAACATGCTTAGGTTCAAAACATTGTAACAAAACACCGCGACAGAAGAAATAGCAACAGATTAACACGATTCAACATTAGGGAAGATTTCAGGAGAAAACAGTACACAGTAAATAACAATTAGTTTTTGAATTCAAACTAAAAATTAAACAGTTTTTTGCTTTACTGAAAATTGATAGGCACACTATAAATGGTTAGGCGCTTATACTTACATCAAACCCTACGTAATGTACCACCCCCGGCCGAGTTAAAATGCGTAACCGGAAAAGAAGGTGTGCATGCCTGGCACGAACACTCAAAGCGTGTTCTAGCGTGCTGCTCGTACTGACTCAGAGCAAGGGTGAGATGTAGGTGTAAGGGCAGTGCGTGTTCGTCGGGAACCTGGTGCATAAGATCGGTCAAGGCCCGTTCTTACACTGAAAATTGCGAATTGCGAATATTTTGAATGTTTTTAATTAAATGGTAGTTGGCACAATTTACAAATTTGAAACAAGTATTCATAGAAAAAAACAAAAAGATAAAACTTTAAAACGGCGCACTTTACTTTATATTCTAAAAATTTCTTGACGAATGCAAATTATAGGTTTATTATTCAAATATTTTGTTAAACATTTTCTGATTGGTCAAAAATAATTCGCCCGTAAATCACTGCATCTTAAATATGGTTGTTAGATTTTTTGCGTCACATCAATTTGTTTTTTTTTTCTCTTAAATATTTTGTTTGGGACAAATGTCCGCTCTTACGGGGTTTTTCTTCCGGACCCCCTGTGACCGCTCGTGGTACCCCCAGGGGTACATGTACCCCAGGTTGAGAACCGCTGCTGTAGAGAAAAAAAAATGCTTTAAAAAAAACAAATCCGCCAAGTAAAAATATCATGAGATACAACGGAAAAAACATCCATAGCCAAGAAGCATGAGTCTATTACACAAATTCAAACATAGTTTTCGCGAATCTTCATTTAGAATAACAGGAATAAAATTCTATTTAAGAAAAGAACATATCGAATGCATTTAAGAGGCTTTTGTCAAATTTTAAGCAATCTTAAAATATTTTCCCGGTTTGTCAGTCGAATTCCCGAGTTTTTCCCGGTTTTCTCCCGGTGGACAAAAATCCCGGTTTTTTTCCGAGGTGGCCACCCTGGTATAGGCTCTCTAATAAGCGGTAGAGATGCTCTTTGAAGTCAGCCAAGAGATGATGGTGCCCATGGTAGAGATGCCCTAAAACCTTTGTGCGGTGCAGATGTCCTGAGATTTTGTTACGGTAGAAATGTCTTAAGAAGACATCAAATGGGCAGCATCGGCAGCGAAAGCAAGCCAGACAGGGTAAAGAAAACCCCCAAGAAATCATTTTCTCTCCTTTGTTCTGCTGTTCGTAAAGCAATTTCTTGACCTCTTTTCTTGGGAGGTGCGTATTGGCCCTTAAGTGGTTTGAAACCTTTTGCTAACGTAAATTAAAATTATGTGAATATTTACCATAAATATAAGAAAGTATTAAAAATGTTTTATTTTTTGACATTGAAAGTTGATCGAATGGTTCCTTAGATATCGTCATTTGAGCATTGAAATCTTTTTTGTTGACACTCAGAAAATCATTTTTTCAGTGTTTTAAAACTAAGTAAAAAAAATGTCTTCTACAGTAAAAAAAAACCAAGTAAAAAATTATGACATTTAGCTTTCAGAATTTAATGTGAAGTTATTTTAGAATTGATGCCTTATACATTTTTTTATTTAAACAATTCAAGAATTCAAGTGAGAATTTAAGAATTGAGCGATTTGAGATTTTGTTATTTTACAATTTCAAACATTTTAGAACATACAATATTAAGAATCTAAGAATTTGAGAATTAAAGAATTTAATAATTTAAGAATTTCAGCATTTTAGAATTTAAGCATGTTACAATTTTAGAATTAAAGAATTTGAAAATTTAAAAGTTTTAAGTTTTCAACAAGTCGTAACCGCCATCGCGACTTTAAACACTTATTCGATATGATCTCTGAAGCAAATCCATTTTTCATTATTTTTCAGTAAAGATCATCGCAGATGAGCAATTAAAAGCATTTTTGCAATTCCACTGTGAAACTGTCAACTTTTCCTGTCCTTCTGGAGAAACGAAACGGCCTACTTTTTCCTACCAAAAATAACAGAATGGAAAATTAATACCTTTCAATAACAGTGCTGAAAAGTTCTACTTTTCAGCACTGAAATGGGTGCTGAAAAGTTGAACACTAGTACCGAAAAGTAACATTTTTCAATATTTTTTTGCTTTGAACGATGAATTTACTAAACACATGAATATTTGACATAAAATTCCATTAAAGAAGCGTTTTTCGGAATTGCAAAAAATGTTGTAAGCAACTCGTTGCAAAACTTGATTTTTTTCAGCACTCGTCGTATTTATCCAACTCGGTAAACCTCGTTGGATAAATGTACAACTCTTGCTGAAAAAATCTTCTTTTTGCAACTTGTTGCATAAACTACTATTTCGAATTTGATTACGAAGTGATGAAATTGAAAAACTGCTTTTTTAGAACTGGCGCTTTCGGACCTTTTGAAAACCAACCCGAGGTTTTAGAATTAAAAGAGTTAAAGAGTTGAAAATTTCAGAATTTAATAACTTAATATTTAAAGCTTTTGATAGATTAAGAATTTTAAAATTTGATAATTAAAGAATTGAAGAATTTGAGGATTAAATAATTTTAAATTTTAAGAATTTGGGAGTAAAGAAATCAACCAGCTAAAAATTTCTATAATAAAAATAAAAAAATATATAAAACAGGAGTTTCGGATTTTAAGATTTGAAGAATTAAAAATCTAAGAATGTAGTAATTTAAAAATTTGGTAATTTGAGAGTTTTTGAATTAAAAAAATAAATAATTTATGAACTTAGAAATTTAGGAATTAACTGATTTTGGAATCAGAGAATTAAAGATTTCATGAATTTTGTAATTTAAGAATAAAAGAATTTAAGAGTTTAGGGATTTGAGAGTTCAATAATTTAAGAATTTGAGAGTATATGGGTTAAGAATTAAAAAACTTGAAACTCAATAAATCTAGAATTTAAAAATTTAAGCTTTTGATAGTTTATGAATTTATGAATTGAAGAATTTAATCATTTGAGAGTTAAATAATATAAAAAAATATGAATTTGGGAGTAAAGAGTTGAACCCGCCGCCGGCTGAAAAACTCTCTAAAATAGAATAAAAAAGAAAGAATTTTGGTTTTTCATAATTTAAGAATCAATGAATTTAAAATTTAGAAATTTAAGGATTGAAGAATTTATAAATTAAGGAATTTATGTATTTCAGAGTTTCAGAATTAAAGAACCTGGGAAATTGAAAAAAAATATAATTCAGGCATTTAAGCTGAAACGGGAAGTCTTCCTCGACTAGAGTTTTTGGAAGCACCTTTATGGATTGACAACAAACAAAAAATGATAATAATTTAAATTTAAAATATTAAATTTAATTAATTTATTTTTATTTAACTCTGGATTTTTTTTTTCAAAAAAAAGGACCTATAAACTATTGTCTTTTATATGTTTATAGGACCTTTACAAAAACTCTAGAATTTTTGATTCAACGTATCATCCTTGCAGTTAACTTTACGTAGTTGGCCTGGCCATTTAAAAAAGAATGATGTCGGTAGTAATCGCTCCAACATTCCCAAAAATAAAAAAAATATTTGCTTAATTGTGCACATGTTTATATTCTTGTTTTTTTTTTTGGCTGTAAATTTCAGTTTACTTAATTTTTTATGCTTAAAAAATCGTGTTACCACTGAAATGTCATCAAACTTATCAACCCGTTCGGTATCCAAAACAGAAAAAAAAAACACTCCCGTTTTGCTAGTCTCATGTCAGTGCGCGACCACTGTCGCAACAAATTTATTGATATATTCTAGGTTTTACACCATTACACTTTTGTTGTTGTTTTTTTTTTTTTTTTGTTGTGTCCTATACTTAGTTTCGATTAAGCGATTAAAACGTAAATATAAACCAGCAAGAGAAAAAAAAAATAATCCGCTCGCTATAACACACCCTTGCACAGCTTTTCCACTATTATCTACGGCAACAAATTTAAGAGGGGTTATAAATATATTTCACTCTCTAGGAGCGTTTTAAGCCGCGCGAATGCTATGCTATGCTATGCGCGATTGCTGTTTGGGAACACAAAATATATTTAAAAAAAAATGGGAAAAAACCTAACTTCTCTTGATTACGAATACATGTTCCACCACAAATGTTTTACAATAATAGGGCATTAAAAAAAACTTTAAATCACGATTCAGTTTACTTTTGAGCAGAGTCCGAGCTTTTGGTGTGGCGCCCGGCTTGCGTCAGGAATATATGCTGTTTGTTTACTTCTTTGATTAGTTTTTTTTTGTTTTTTTTTGTTTGTTTTTATTGGTTTAATATATATAGAACCTACTCAACTTTGCACCTCTTTCCCTCTCCTTCTCTTTCTCGCTTTTATTTGTTTACTTTGTCTCCCCGTTTATATATAAGATTCTCTCTTTTCCTTTCTCTTCGTGAAAAGTGTTTTTTCTTTCTTTCAACTACACGACTAAGTTTTTTTTTTCTTCTTTGTTTTTGTATATTTTTGTTATCTGTGTTAGCCTTCATCTACATTGATTACGATACTTGTTTTGTTTTACTTCTTATTTTTTGCCTGTTTGTGTTTCTACTGTTTGTTTCAAAACAAAAAAATCTCTCACGTGGAAACCGTTCGCCGTGGCTGGTTTTGAAAGCGAAAAATTAGATTTACAAAAAATGTGAAAACTTAGAAACGCATTCTTGCACTGGTCTTCAAACATCTAGTTTTAAATGTTGTTTTTCTAGAGCCATTAACAGTGTATTGTTTTTTTTTTATTTAAATTGTTTGTAACAAACGCTTCGAAATGCAACGCAAGGCTGCTGCAGATTCTTCAGTTGTTTTTCAGCAGTATATGTGCCTTTAATAATAATAAATTTCATACAGTTTTTGTTTTGTTATTATTGCCTAAATGTCGCTTTTTTAACTGACAGTTTTTTTTTCGATAGCGCAAAAGATAGCTCGGATAACGGGGAATGAATTGTTTTGAATTTGTTATGCCTTAAGGAGTTATTAGATTACGACAAACAAACAAACTTTTTGACAGTTTGGCATTTTCCTGCTTTGTTTGTATGCCTTTGACTTGTTTGCCGCAAACAAGTTTGCAAGTTTAGCAAACTGTCAAACACAAAAAAGTGCGAGTTTGTTTGCCATAGTCTAATAGAATATATATTTGTTTGTTTGCTTTTTTGTTTTCATGGGTTGTATATGAATAGAATTACATCCAGATTTTTGTTTACTATTTCCTTGTTACTGTGCTTATGATGCCCAATTTTGCGCTAATGTTTGCAAGGTTCTTAAACCTTTCCTGAACCAACGCAAAATTGCTAGCGCTAGCGATAATTTTAACGTCTAGTGTCACTACGTTCGTTACTTGATGAAGTGAGCTTTCACTTATGTGAAAATCGCTCAGCTAGTGTGTGTTTTTTGTAGAGTTTAGTGGTCTGTTGGTGGTGATGGTGGTGGCTTTGAAACGTTCTAGGTCCTTTCTCTAAATACGACCCCCTTCGCCGTAATCTGCAGCTGTTTTCCAATATTTCGCTATGCAATTTACGTTAGAGCTTTGTAGTAGACTTAAAACTGCACCCAGTTGGCGTTCGTTTTGCTCGGGGTCGTCGCTTGGGGCTTATCTCTACAAAAGTTCGGAAATCAGACTTAATTTTCAACAATTTGGGACACTAACGCTTACCCGGCCGAAGTAAACTCGCCCCACTCGGTTCCGGCCGGCGCCGCCGCGGAACCAGCCGCGGGTTGATGCGAGGGCGACGGAACCGACGGGGGTGGCGCGATGCGCGTGCTGCTGCCCCCAGGGGGCGGTGGCAACAGACCCAGACCTCCGGCCTTCTTAGCCCCGGCGCCGCGTCCTCCGACCTCGGAGCCGTCCTTTTTCTAAAAATCAAAATTTTATTTAAATTTCCTTTAGAAGATCGTGGAACCCTCAACCAACCGTAATCTTCATGTTGATCTTGATGGTTTCGCCCTCCTTGAAGCCCAGGTCCAGCTGTTGCTTCGGTTCGACCTTTTCCTTCTCGATCTGCTCCTCGTTCTTGACCCACTTGAAGTGGTCCTGCAGAGCGACGTTCAGGTCGAACGAGTCGGACCGGTCGCCGAAGCCGAGCCCGATGAACGCGTTGCGGCCTGCCGGTTTTCAAAAGTAACAAACATGAGTTTGAGTGAAATATTTAGAGAGGGGTAAAAATGGCTGAAATTTGTGCTGCATCTGAACCCGGAACCCAATATTTATATCTTAACCTACACCCTGACTGGCTCAATCGGCCTTGCCATCACGAATCCGTGTGTCTATTTTACTTTTACTGCTCGGACAACCTCCGGGTCATAAGCTGTCTCCAAATGTGTTGCCATCTGACTCGGTTCTGGGCTGCTTCTTTCCAATTCCGACTCGGAACCCCCACACTTTTCAGATCTTCCTCCACTTGGTTCAACCACCTTGCACGTTGCGCCACCGTTGGAGGATTTGGCGTAGCAAAAAGATTTGGTCCGTCGTCGATTTCCCCTCCACGAAACCGGCCTGGTACGTACCAACAAGATCCTTTGCTCGCTCCGACAGAAGATGATCTGAGACAGCACTTTGTAGGCCGCGTTGAGAATAGTGATGGCACGATAGTTGTCACATTCCAACTTGTCCCCCTTCTTGTAGATCGGGCATATAACTCCCTCTTTCCACTCCTCCGGTAGCTGTTCATTTCGGCCCGCGGAATGAAGGCGTTCCGGGATTGACTGAGTTTCTTGTAGAACTTACGCGTTTCATTGGAGCGATACAGCTGTTCCATGTCCCGGAACTTCAACTCTTCCAAGCGGCGCTTCTTATCCCGGAAGAGATGGGTTTGCTGTTTTCGCAACTGTTTGTACGACTCCTTGTTCCCACGGGTGTTGTGCTGCTTGTCCCGCCCTGCTGTCTTCTCGTCCCGAATCGCCTGACATTCCACCGTGAGTCTATAGTTCCGAAATCTATTGTTCTTAATCATGATGGATGACAGATCTCCTGGGGTCTTGTTGGAAGAGTCTGCCTTGTTTCCTTCACGCTTTGTGGAGAGTACTCAGTCACGACATATTCTAACAGAGCTGGTTCTGCCAGAATCCTGCTAAAACGGTAGAACATTTCTGCTAGAATGCTGTTAGAATATCCAGCTCTGTAAGAACTCTGCTAGAATCCTGCTAGAACGTCGTGACTGGGTAACCGGTGACCGGTGGTTTTGAGAATCGGTACCACTTGGCTCTTCAAGATCTTGTATGTTTCCGGAAATACTCCCTAGTACTCATAGATCATCTCCTGGGGATCTTGTTGAAAGAGTCTTCCTGCCTTTTAAGTGAGATTGCTTAAGCGCCACTCCCGAAGGCGATCCGCATGTCCGTAGAGACATCCTGAAGCATCTGGTCCCACGATCTCCTGAAACGAAACAAAACCTTCAAAGATATCCACTCTCCTCTCCCCCTTACCATTGTCGTCCTGTATCCGCAGCACAAAGTACCGCGAGCTGTCCGACACGGACTCGATCGCCACGCCCGGGTACGCCTCGACCGGACAGTTGGCGAACAGCGCCCCGGACGTCTTGTCCTCCAGCTTGAGCGCCAGCGTTTTGCCCTTCGACACCAGCCGCATCCGGCCCGTCCAGGTCGGCTCGGCCAGGTTCCAGTCGGCGGCCCGGTAGCCACGGTTGCTCTGCCGCGGCGGGATCTTGTACACAAACACCTCCTGCTTGACCAGCACCACACTTTCGTACTCCATCCCGGCTGTTTTTTTCGCTGACGAGGGGTTTGTTGTTGTTTTTGCTTTTAGAAGGGGATTTCCTGCTCCGTTCTAAATCTTATCGGATTGCTTCTCCCTTTTTGTTTTCTTTCTTTTTTTTTCGAGAATGACTTTTGCGTTTTATCGCAGCGAGAAAAAATTGGGTCTCGCTTGCTACGACGATTCTAGGAACGAAAACATGAGAATCTCAGCGCAGGAAAAAACGCCCCCAAATTCGTCTAGCCGAAAATCCACTTCCGGTTGCTGCTGCTGAGTTCCAGCTCGGGTTGCTTCGATCGTGCAGTTGCGTGACCAAAATTTCGGGAGGAAAATCCACTCTCGACTTGACACTACTTTTTTTTTTGCTGATGTGAAAACTTTCTTTTCCACCCCAGCGCACTCTCTTTTGTTGTCGATGTCAAAATCGAAGATGCGTTTGAAAGGCTGTGACGTAAGCAGCTTCACCATCACAACTCACACGCTGACGCGTGAGCTGCAATTTTTGATGTGTTGATGTCAAACGTGAGTGAGACGTGAGAGACAGAAGTGAGAGTGAGAGGGGAGTTGGAGTGCTACACCGTGAGGTGATACACCGAGAAAAAGAGTTTTTTTTAATTTTATTTGAAATTTCACAAACCCACACGCAGAAAAATATTTTGTATATTATCTTTTTCACTCAGATCTTTTCAAACACGCACGAAGCAAAATGATCATCGTTCGGTCAAATTGTTCATCGTTTGTGCAAAACAAGAGAGAATTGGGTCCTAAAATGAAGCTTAGATTGCTGATAATATATTATTGTTCACAGCGATAAAGCTTATTTTTCTGAATACAATGACCCTTTGTACGCACGCAGAAAAATAAGGCATATTTGAATCAACAAAACGTTTTGATGATTTGAAAATCTTTTTTTTTTGTTGAATCAACGCTAAACGTCAAAGCAGCTTTTTCGAAACAACAAAAGTCTTTTGTGGAATTGAGAAAATCAAGGTTTGTGATTATATTCAACAAAAATTTTGTTGAGTCGCCTGACAAAAAACTTTTGCTAGAGAGAGATAGGAAAGCTGATGCAAACGAACCTCCAGCTGCAGTTCTCCTGCTGTGCTCTTGAGTGACGGATGTGTGGCAGCCGCGCGCTCGCGGCTTTGTTTACGTTTGGAGGTGTCGTGTTTTGCGGGTCAAAAGTGCCGATAGTGGCCGTCGTGGTTCTTTCGGCGGACTTTCCGCCCCAACATTCCGAGGAATGGAGGCGAACGAGCGCAAAAGGAAGAAAGAGGACGACAGCAAAGTGGAGCAGAATCTGCTCAACAACAACAAGTTCAGCCCGCTAGCGGAAAACAACAACAATGCCAGCCCAGCAGGAGGAGGGAACGCCCCGGCGGTTCCAGCACCCGGCCAGTCGGCAAGTAAACAAAAGCAACCACCTTTGGTGGTGAAGAACACCACGGATTTTTACAAGCTCGTGGCGATAGTGGAAAGTTGTAAATTTGGTTTCGACCCGATACAAACTATTGTACGATCAGTACCTAGCTGGACTCGGTCACTGGAAACGACCGGCGGCTCAGTGACCGACGAAATAGGCGGCGGGCCAGATGCGGGCATAAAAATGTCAAAATCTCTTCCCCCCTCACTTCTTCTCACCATCCAGCTGCAGATTTGTTGACAAACAAACGGAGCACGCGGTCGCATGATGGCGGCATCGAGCCAGAATTAGGGGTGATCATGTGATTAAAAATGAAAGTTTTTTCAAGAAAAATAATATTTTTCCGACCGAATAAAAAAATTGCGAGCATGTTCAAACAATTATTCCTGATGTCGGAGAAGTGATAAAAAAGCAAAATGTTAATCCATAACTTTTCTATAAATTGAATTTTTTCACTCCAACTGGGAACCCCTAGGTCTATCCACGACCGTTTCCAATGATCGTGAGAAGATGCCAGAAAATCCAGCTACGAGCTAAATCCACAATAACCCGATTTGGAACAAAGGTGACCTGCTTCTCTATCAATGATTTTGATAAGTTGCAAGAGCTCCTCAAGAAGAAGAAAGTGGAATTCTACACCCACGGCCGAAGAAGCGAACGATTTCACCGGGTCGTTGTTCGTGGCTTACCTGCTGAACTGAAACCGGACGAGGTCAAGTACCTGCTGAAGAGGGATCTCAAGCTGGACGCGCTGGAGGTGCATGTCATCAAGCGGAAGGAAAAGTCCACCGTGGACGAAACTCCGTACATTGTGGTCTTCCCCAAGGGATACACCAATCTGAAGAAGCTCTCTGCAATGAAGGTTGTGGCAAGCACTATCATCCGGTGGGAGGCCTACCGGCGGCCGAACGTGACTCAGTGCAGGAACTGCTTGCAGCTGGGTCATGGAACCAGGAACTGTCATCTCAAGGGGAGGTGCAACAACTGTGGGGGTCCCCACAAGACGGACGAGTGCAAAGTCCAAGAAGCCGAGCCGAAGCGGTGTGCCAACTGCTCTGGAGCCCACGAAGCCACGGACCGCAGCTGCCCCAAGCGTGCGGACTTCATCCAGAGGCGCCAGCAGGCGTCGAAACCGAAACCGCCGGCAAGGAAGGCGGAGAATCAGAGTCCAGCAGTTCCGGCGTTCACGCCGGCGGAGTTCCCTCCGCTGCCGGGCGCAGTTCCGGACGGAAAATCGAAGGATCGCCCTCGCCCCGCAGGAAGCAGCCAAGGAAGCAGTGGCTCCCGAGACGGTGGAGTGACGGAGGAGAAAGCCGGGGAGGTGCTCCGAGTACATCGGCAGGTTCAAGACCTGTAAGACCCGCTTGGACCAAGTAACCCTCGTCAGTTACATGATCTCCAAGTATGGAGTTTAGGAGTTGTTTTTGTTTCTTGTTATATATGAGTTATTTACCAATCCTCGGTCTCAACCTGGTCACAGCACATAAAAGGACCTAATAAAAATAAGTTAAGAATTAAAAAAAAAAAACCTCCAGCTCCTTATAATACACTTGGGAACGAGCTTGGGAAATTTTATTTTTAATGCTTGTTTAAAGGAATAGATTAATTTTTAATAAAAGTAAAATTAAACAAAAATGTTTACAAAAAGTTGGTACCGAGTTGGTTCGGTACGGTGCGGTTGGTACTTGGTTGGTGTACTTGGATTTAGTAAATTTCATTATCCAGCATAATTCAAACACGACCACTTAGGCTTAAAATGGGTATATTTCCCCTATTTGCACTCTTCAGACAAAATAGTTGAGGTTGCAACACCCTTACCAAAAATCATGATTTTTTGAGTTCCAAATCCCACTTTTCATACGATTTTTTGAGTTCAGGTACTACATAAAAATGGTTATATGGGTTGAACTGAAAAATTCGTATGAAAAGTGGGATTTGGAACTCAAAAAATCATGATTTTTGGTAAAGTACGGTATGCTGATCGGAAGGAAAGCGGTCAAGAAATGTTGCGTGTTCTTTTCGTGACCCCCCCAAGAAAAGTTGACAGCTCGGTTGACAGTTCGGTATGAGCGCGATTGACGGTGTGCGCGATTGAGGTTCTTTCGAGGAAAAAATAAAAAGATTAAAAATATTCAAATCATTCAAAACTTAAAATCAAATAGATTAATAATGTTTATTCAAAAACTTTTAACAACAATTATAAACAAAATTAAGAAATCAATAAATAAAAGAAAATTTAAAAATTCTTATATTCTAAAACAAGAAAAACTGAAATTAAAAAAATATGTAATTATGAAATAAGGAAATTAAAAAACGATGAAATTATGAAATAAGGAAATTAGGAAACCAGGGAATTAGGAAATTTGGAAATTATGATAATAGCAAATTAGTAAAATAATGAAAATAAGAAAATAAGGAAATTGTGAAATTATGAAACAAGGAAATTAAGAAATTAGGAAATTAGAAAATGAATATGTAAGGAAATTAGAATGTTAGGAAATTAGGAAATGAGGAAATTAGGAAGTTAGGCAATTAGGAAATTAGAAAATAAGGAAATAAGGAAATGAAGAAATTTTTAAAATTAGGAAACTAGGAAATTAGGAAGTAAGGAACTTGGGAAATTAGGATATCAGGAAACAAGGAAGTTAGGATATTAGGAAAATGAGAAATTAGGAAATTAGGAAACTAGGAAATTAGGAGTTTAGGAAGTTAGGAAGTAAAGAAATTATGAAATTAATATGTTGGGAAATTAGGAAGCTAGGAAATTAGGAAATTATGAAATAAGGAAAATAGGAAATTCAGAAATTAGAAAATCGTGAAATAAGGAAAATAATATGTAAGGAAATAAGGAAGCTAGGATATCAGGAAACTAGGAAATTATGAAATTAAAAAGTTAGGAAGTTAGGAAATTGAGAAGTTAGGAAATTAGGAAATCAGGAAATTAGGAAGTTAGGAAGTTAAGAAATCAGGAAATTTGGAAGTAAGGAAATTAGGAAATAAGGAAATTAGGATGTATGGCTGGTACAAATGTTTATTTTTTCTGGAATTCTTAAATTCTTAAATTTTTAAATTTTTAAATTTTTAGATTTTTAAATTTTTAAATTTTTAAATTTTTAAATTTTGAAATTTTGAAATTTTTAAAGAGTTCCGTTCGGGCAGCCCAAGCGATCGGATCGTTCTGCAAGCTGCTCCCGCGTCGTGTCTTTTTTCAACAATATTCGGCGTACTTTTTCGAGTGGGATAGTGCTAAATTGTTAAAATTTTCTTTGGTGTACATCCAGTGAAGGGGTGGTTCAGTATTGGCATAGTTTTTAGCAACTAAACGCTGAAAAATGTCATTTTTCTTTTGGTTTCTATCTGAAGCAATTTTTTTTCTTGCTTCATCGGCGTGGGGTTAAGTGTGTGTTTGTGTCATGAAGTCGGGAGAGTCATCGGCTGACTCTTAATGCACATGTGCGAGTGAGAAGCGAACACCAAAGCTGCTCCGAAAAAATGTGATAGCCGAGAATGTATTAGTGTGAGAAGCAAGTTTTTCAAGTGGATTGCCGTCATCCTGTTTGTGTTGGCCGACTACAGTGGCATTTATGCTGCAGCGAAGGGGTGGAAAGAGAATTTGTTATGCATGTGGCTGAGTGTGTGCGGTAGGTTCTGTGGCCACTACCAGCAGGACCAGATTGATTTGCATTTCAACCTGACTGTGTCAACCCACGATCAGAATGCACCAATACAGTCGAAGACGACGAGAAGCGTGCTGTAAAATTTGGTGAGTCTGTTCCAAGCCGTCGGCTTATCTGTTGGTGTGTATGAGAGTGAGCATTGTTTGGGAGAGTGAGAGTGAAAAAGGGATGAAGAAGCGGGGGAGGGGGGTTGGAACAGATAGGTTATGAGGGAGAGCGAGAGGGATAATGACGGTTTATGTTGCTTTCTAGTGTGTGAGTGTAGGAGTGTGTTGCATTTATGAATGAATGTATGTATGAATGTGGATGACGGAAGCATTACTATTTGCAAATGCTATTTAGGAGAGAACTGTCAGAGCTGGCGAATTGCTGCTGACACGTTTGATTGGAATTCATCATTTCTATAGATTTCGGAGAATGACCTCAAAATTGGGTAGCAATTTATATTGAGTGTTAGTTTGCGCAGATTTAAGTTTTTCTTGTCTTTTGTACAAATGAAAGCGACAGATAATGTAGCGGATCGTCAACATTGGGCGGGCTGGTCTGGGGGAGGAAAGAAACAGCAGCGATATGTATGAAGGAAGGGGTTGTGGACGAGCGACGTTCGCTGCAGCGTTTGCTAGTGTTGGTGCTGGTGGCTTGGCACACGGCAGGCGGTTGCTTGGATGCCGGTGACCATGAGTGGCCGGGAGGTGCAGACGACGCGTTGTACTTCAGGAATGTCAGTGGCAGCCGTCGAGATCATTGAAGTTGGTGAGTTCGTTCTTTGTTGGATGTATTTGTGATTTTGAATGTCAGAGAGTATGCGTGAGTAAAACTGGTAGCTATGTTTCGGAATATGAGTTGGTGTGAGTTGCATCATCAGAACATACAGTGTTGCCAAAACTGTAAAAAGCTTCAAGCTAAAATAACATTGCTTAAAACCTCTAAGCTTTCCTGATACGGCTAAGTGACGTAAGCGACATTTTTTTCATTAAATCATAATATTAATTATGTGTTACATTCGGGTTGATATATTTTATACGGTTTTGGTCGTCGCGTCAGACTTTTTGTGCGTTTTCAAAGCATTCTTTTCGATAAATCATTTGCATTAAACGCGCGTGTTTTTAAATTGAAAACAGTAAAATAATTGCAACAACAAAAATCCTTATAACATCATTTCAGCTCGATAAACATCGCAACTCGTCGTTCGCTTCGTTAATCAATACCTCACTAAACATCAATCATTTAAAAATCCATGAATCATCTCAAGTTAAAAGTTACAATGGTTAATCTTTAATTCTATAATTAAAAATTATTTTGGTACTATCTTTCCACAGCCGGCTGTCTAAGATTAAACCATTTCATTAAAAATTAAACAAACGATAAACGGGAAATGTCTCATCCGCAGCATCCGATTGCTTGCCTTGAGAATAATACATAATATCGTTCAACAAACACTATGATTTTGGGTCATATCATCATCTTCTATGATGAATCCTGACCAAATACCCTTTCCTACTAACAAGTTTTCAGGTTCCTGGCGCTCGTGGGGTGTAAGCACAGAGTAAATCAGCTGCCCTAGTAGCAACCTGCGCTAACTAACATTCCCGTCCCTTAAAATCGAGGTCTACAAACTGACATGGCGGGCGCCGTTGGTGGCCAATGACTGTTACCTATTCGCAACTGATCTAGCTTTAGCAATCATGGTGTTTTATCTTTTCAGCGCATTCATACATGCTGTTGATAAGGGAAACACCACTAGATCGTCGAAGCCTATAATCAGTAGTGCTGAAAGGATATTACGGTTCTGTTCAGCAACGGAGGGGCAACCATGGGTGATCTCTCATGCTCATGCATGCTCATTTTGAAATTTTGAAATTTTTAAATTTTTAAACTTTTAAATTTTTAAATTTTTAAATTTTTAAATTTTTAAATTTTTAAATTTTTAAATTTTTAAATCTTTAAATTTTTAAATTTTTAAATTTTTAAATTTTTGAATTTTTAAATTTTTAAATTTTTAAATTTTTAAATTTTTAAATTTTTAAATTTTTAAATTTTTAAATTTTTAAATTTTTAAATTTTTAAATTTTTAAATTTTTAAATTTTTAAATTTTTAAATTTTTAAATTTTTAAATTTTTAAATTTTTAAGATTTTAAATTTTTAAATTTTTAAATTTTTAAATTCTTAAATTCTTAAATTTTTTAAATTTTTAAATTTTTAAATTTTTAAATTTTTAAATTTTTAAATTCTTAAATTTTTTAAATTTCTTAATTCTTAATTTTTTTTTGAATTTCTTTATTCTTAAATTTTCATTCTAGATTTTTTAATTTTGGAAGAAATAGTAAGTAAATCTTTCCCAGTTCCTGAGGGGAACACCCGTGAAGAGTATCGGGGCCGGCATTTACAAAGCGGATTCAGTGGCAGTTTTTCACTCAACTAATGTTAACATGTTTTTTAGGTTAATGTTAACATTCCATAGGTCGCCTCCCTAAGGTGTCGTGATAAGGTCCAGTTTGTGACGATACACTACCTTCCCTTTACTAAGCAATCGAATCCAGAAGGGAAAAGATCACCAGTTGTGTTGGTCCGAGCCGGGATTTGAACCCCGATCTACCGCTGACGAGGCGGAAGCGTTACCACTAAGAAGAAATAGGGTGTTTGATTTTTATAATTTCGATGTTTTCGTAAATTTGTATTTACGAATTTCTATAATATAATATTATTTCCGATTTTTAAAACTTTTGGAATTTCGACTTGTACATTCGTTTCGAATTTTAAAATTTTTGATCTATTGAATTTATAAAAACGTTAAAAATTAAAATTATTATTATTATTATTCAATTCTGCATATTTTTAATTTTACAAATTTCAGATTTTTGTTGAAATTTTCTTTATTATTTAAATAAAATGTAATTTGAAATTTCTGGAATGTTTGTTTTTTTTTCATATCATTGAATTTGTTGTTTGGTTGGATTTCAGATTATTATTGTATTTTCAGTAAGAACATAGATATTTGAATGATTATTGTCAAGTTTAATTTCACTCTGATTTACTTCATTTTGGTCCCGCGAGTGTGGGTAAATCGGACTTAAATTCAGAGGTAGCTGGTTGGTACTAGCAATAAATTGTTGGTGACACGATGGCCGACATCTATAAAGACAACTTCTTTTTTTACTCCATTTCGACCAAAAAACTAAATCTCTCCTTTTAGTTTCAATATTCTGCTTTTTGAGATTCGGCGGGAATTTTAAATATTATTATATCCAATACAAAATTATTAAAACGTTTGTAATTATCAGTCGCATTCAAAAAGAAAAATTACAATTCTTTGATTTTTTCATCAAAACATATTATAAACAAGCACCGCGCGAAGAAACGTCAAACGCAATCTTTCCGTTTCTGTTACTTTTCAGCTGCGTACCGCTTAAGAAAAATCTTTTCGTGACCCTTTCCTTGACCGTTTCTTGGGCGTTTTTTTTGTATGGAGTTTTGCGTTCCTTCCCATCTGCGTATCAGCCTTAAAGCGGTGTATGCACTTCGGAAGGAATTGGTCAAGAAAAATTTCAAATGGGCAGCAGTGGCAGCGAAAGCAAGCCAGAGAGGGTGAAGAAAAGCCCCAAGAAAACGCTCCCTCTCCTTTGTTCTGCTGTTCGTAAAGCTGTTTCTTGACCCCTTTCCTTCCGATCTCCATACTGTCGTGATCGGGGACTTTCTTTTATAATAAAAACACAGATATTTTGCAATCAACAAACAACACGTCTTATTCCACAGAAATTAACCACAAAACTGATTTGACAATCTTCATTCTCCCTTTCGCTGGCCGCGCGCATCTCGTTGTTTTCTCGCTCGTTGTTCTCTCTCGCAGCTCGCTAGCGCGCTCTCGCACTCAATCCACAATCAGCTAACAAGGCAATATTCATGAAAATGCGCACTTTTGTTGCGCTCTTAACTCTTATTTATGAACTATATCAATCTTATAATAAATACTCATTTAATAATTTATTACATATTCAATCCTGCAACCCATAATCCCTACATTCTCCCTCTTTTCTACTCTCAAGATGACGAATATCAATCATAATTCCTAACAGAAAAATTGCATGAATGCTAAATCAAACAATATTTTTTTTTAATTTCCTGAAAGATTTTCGTCGGGTTCCTCGACTTTGTTTTCATGCTGATCTAAATACGAAAGCGCAGTCTTCGAAATGTTTCATCTATGTTGTCCAAGAGACTGACATCCGATCGCAGGAGTTGTAGAAAATGGAATGCGCTGATGAGGTTGAAAATTTAAAAAAACACCTGAAAATATAAGAAAAAGAAAAAACGAGGAGAAAAACAAAAACCACAAATATTTCTCAAATAAACGCAAGTTTATCAATTTTTTATGCAATACGAGATTAGTGATTGTTTACCTGATTTTCTTTAAATTTTATGTAATTTAAAATTAAAAAGCAAATTTTACAAACATTGCTGAAACAACACGATTTAAAAAAATAATAATTCAAATTCAAAAGCAATTTTTATTTTTTTAAACTTTTCGAATGAAATGGAATCACATTATTTTTATTTATTATCATTATGTGAATATGAAATATAAAACAATGTATTCTAAATTCAAAAATCTAACATGTTGCTGACTTAAATAACAAATGAAGCATAGTTCTGGCGTTTTTAAAGTTTTAAATTTATGTGTACCATAAAAAAAAAACAAAGAATAAACATTTCTAAAAATATATACAATGTGGTAATTTATTTAACTTATTTAAAAAAAAAATCTGAAACAAAAACTATGACAGGCACAGATATTGTTTTTACTCAAATTTACACTTTGAATTTATGTGCGCCCGCCACGGAGTTCAAACCGATCTATGGATTATGAGCCCAAGCCCAGTGCCACGTCCGATTGATCCACCAGACGGGACTTGAAGGTAAACATAAACTGATTTCAATATTAAATGCAGTCGTGACGAAAAGTATATGTTTGTAATTAATACCCAAAAACACCCAAAATGGATCTACAAGCAAGCTTATTCCTTCCTCATTTTCAATATTTTTATCTGTACTTTTCTGTAATTTATTCCCAACCAAGCTGTACAGCTAAAACAAACAACTTTTTTTTAAAATAAAGGCTAGTATGGAGATCGGAAGGAAAGAGGTCAAGAAACAGCTTTACGAACAGCAGAACAAAGGAGAGGGAGCGTTTTCTTGGGGCTTTTCTTCACCCTATCTGGCTTGCTTTCGCTTCTACTGCTGCCCATTAGAATTTTTTCTTGAGCGGTTCCTTCCGATGTGCATACACCGCTTAACATTGTATCAAAAATTACCGTAATAAATAAATAAATCATGGCAAAAATTACTAAAATGCAAAATCAGTAATATTTTCGAAGAATTTGTTTTCATCAGTACCGGTACACTTTTATAAAATAAAAAATAGTCCATATTTCAGTTTAAGATGATTTCTTGAAAAGCAATCTCAATAAATGAAGCAAATTGCAAAAATAAAATAAATAATTCAATTAATGCTCAAAATGTGGTTTGCTGCACAAAATACGTTTTTTTTTTTAATAAAATCAAATGTTGTTTATTTTTGCCACAAAAGCTTTCTTTAAAAAAAAAAAAATTACCGATTTAACGATTTTGTTCTGTAAATGCATGGTAGTATCAACATTTTTCAACTTTTATATTAAAAATTTTGAACTTTCTATTAATATTCACTTACACGATCTTTTAACCAGACAAACGATAGTTTTTACCGAATAGTCTTTTTTTTCTCTGTTGTGTCTACTTAATAATATTTTTGTTTATCTTGAAACAAAACATAGTACAGAAAATATTATTCTAACGAATAAAACAAAATCATGTGGTAAATTGTTGCAATAAAAATAAAATATATTAACTGAAATAAATGCCGTTCCGCTATATTCGATTTCTATTATATGTCAAATTAATTTTCTCTTCAAATTGTTTTTATTGTAGCTAAAGTTATGGATTCAAGCACTTTTGATATTACCGTAGATTAGATTATTCAATGTTACATTTAATCATGATCAAAACAATGTTTAAGGTCATATTATTTATATATACCTTCAAAATGTACTATGCTTATCAGATAACAACAAAAAACATATTTTATTCAATTATTCTTGTAATGCATAGATGTATAGATTGCAATCTGACTACTTTCTCAAAGAGTTCCAGCTCAGGCGAAACATTTTTCAAACTACCACCGCAGAGGTCTGTCAGGCTCCAACACGGAGGAGACAATATCCTAACCATAATTTCCTTCAAAACGTACCTTGCTTATCTAAAAACAGCTAAAAGATTTTTTAATGTTTTATATTTAAATATTTTGTTTTATTTTTCTCGTAATGTAAAATGGGTTCCAAGCAACTTTGATATATTACTTGAGTAGATTGTTCACAGAAACTTAATTTTTTTTTAATCACGATCTTTACGATCCCTGTCAATAATTTCTTTTCTTATTTAAAATTTTAACTTTTTATTTGCTGATAAACTCCTGTTATGTAATTTGAAAAAGTTTGGTTTCATAATTATGTACAATCGATTAAAGAACCCCAAAGTTTCTTTAATTTATTTCAAAATAATGTTTCTCTTAATTTAATTTTGATTTATTTACATTACTAAAATTCTGAAAGTTTTTTTTTAACTCAATTAAATGATACAGTGTTAAAATATAATTTCTATTGAAATTAATGAATGATTTTGAATTATTTTGATACAAATAACAGATATTGCATTGAAAAATAAAAATAAATATAATAAATATTTCTTAGTTTTTTTAAAATAATGTTTTTTTTTTCGTTGCTCAAATTGTCACTCATACTTCTCAACTCAAAATTAATATTTAAATATTTGTATTATTTTCTCTTGTGACGCAACGCTCTCACACTTTAAATTATATTTTAAGCATTTCTGATGATTAATCATTCCTTTATTTATTATTTAAAAATGCATCAAATTAATTATTAAGTGAATTATTTTACCTTTTTTTTTAACTAATAATGTATTGTTCATGTTAACGATTATTAAATGTTTACTTCCCTGTGAAATAATGTTGGGTTTCAAGCAACTTTTGTATCACAGCTGAGTAAATCGATTAAAGTAACAATTAACCATAACAACTATCAATATGGAATACCTAATCATTAACGTCTTTCAATTTAGAGGTTTATCTTTCAAGAGAGGACAACTCCAGTGTTAGTGACAACCGTTTTAGTCCTATTTGATGAATTTAAAATCATTTTTTAGGTAGTTCACAGACATAACGCCAAAATACATATTGCTTTATTTGTGGATACCAAAAAGTGCTCACTTTCACATTTAAATTTATTTATTCATTTTCTTAGGTCAATTTCTTTTGTGATGTTAAAGACGGTCCTTAATTGAATGAAAAGATTTGCTGAACAATATATTTTTAAAATCCATAAGGCTCCTTCTGCGAAGTTATTTAAAAAAAAATCATCACAAAAGCCTGTCGGGTTCCTTTATCGAGGAGATTGTTATCTGACTGCTTTCGCAAAGAACTCCAGCACAGATTATTCAGGTCTGTCAGGCTCCAACACAGAGGAGACTTTTTTTCTGACTACCATCGCAGAGGTCTGTCAGGCTCCAACACAGAGGAGACTTTTTTTTCTGACTACCATCGCAGAGGTCTGTCAGGCTCCAACACAGAGGAGACTTTTTTCTGACTACCATCGCAGAGGTCTGTCAGGCTCCAACACAGAGGAGACTTTTTTCTGACTACCATCGCAGAGGTCTGTCAGGCTCCAACACAAAGGAGACTTTTTTCTGACTACCATCGCAGAGGTCTGTCAGGCTCCAACACAGAGGAGACTTTTTTCTGACTACCATCGCAGAGGTCTGTCAGGCTCCAACACAGAGGAGACTTTTTTTCTGACTACCATCGCAGAGGTCTGTCAGGCTCAACACAGAAGAGACTTCAAAATTAACTATGACTAATCAATTATAACGGCAAAAAACGTTGCTCAAATCAAATTTCAAAGCAAAACATTGATTGTCAATTTCTGCATAAATCTATAAAATTTTCATTAGAATTCTAAAACGATAGTTTTCAATTTCCACAGCATCAAGCAACAATCTAATATTGCATCAAATTCACAGTAATAATTTATCGTCAATAATAACAACAATCAAATCTTCATTCAAATGAGAACTAAACATTTTTTCATTAACCATAAAATTAATAATCAAATTTTGCATCAACTTCAAAACAAAACATTGGTCATCAATTACCATATAAACAATCAAATATTGCGTCAAATTTCATACTCAAAATTGCCCATCATAAAACAACAATCAAATATTGCATGAAATTTAAAACCGAAAAAAAAATACCGTTCTATAATAACAAAACTCAAAACTCAGAAAACAAATCTTGGCCTTCGATTGCCACAACAAAAAGCAAATCTATCATCATATTCAAAATAATAACTGGTTTTCGATTACCACAATATCAATCAAACCTCGTATCTTACTCGAAACAAAACATTGGTTTTCATTTATCGCAAAAATAAGCAAATTTGTCATCTTATCATAACAAAACATTGGGCTTTAATTCCCTCATCAACAATCAAATCTTTCAATCAAAATTAAACCTGTAAATTTTGTAATTTGTGATTTTATTGGACTTTGCATCAAGTCATTGCCACAACAAGCATATCTTTCATTAAATTTAAAACAAAACTAACAAGAAGCAAATGCTAGAGCAAATGTTTATCTTATTCAAAAATAAACATTGGTCTTCAATTACCAAAATAACCAGCATCCAATCCAAAATAAAAAATAAAAATAATGATCATCAATAATAACAACAATCCATAACAATCAAATTTTGCATCAAATTCAAAATAAAACGTTGGTCGTCAATTATAATAACAACAATAAAATTCAAACAACAAATCTGATTTCAATTACCAAAACAACAACTAAATTAAAAACAAATTATCTACCTTCAATCGCAAACTAATACTCCATCAAATTCAAAACGAAATATTGATTTTCAATTTCCACAATCTTTTCAAATCTTTTGTCAAATTATAAACAAAATATTGATTTTCATCAATCACAAAAATAAGAAAAAAAAATTGAAGTCTAATTCGTAACAAAACATTGGAGTTCAATTTCCACATCAACAATTATACGTTGCATCAAATTAAAAACAAAACATTGGTCGTCAATCAAAACAACAACAATCAAATCTAAAGCAAAAATGTGATTGTACAAAAACAATCAAATTTCGAGCAAATTATTTGCCTTCAAATTCCACCATAAACTTAGAATAAAACATTGGTTTTCAATTATCACAGCGAAAAGCCAAACTTACTACTTCAAAACAAAACATTCGTTCCCAATAGCACAACAACAAGCAAATCATTCATTAAATTCAAGACCGTCAATTATCGCAGATAGTTTTATGCCTTTTATCAATTTCAAATAACAAGTTCAAGCAAAAATCTACCTGTTTCACACAGGCAAAACAACAAAGCGAAACTTTGGACCTGCATACTGGCAGGTAAACAAAACTGTTGGATTTCACAACACAACAATTCAAGCAAAACAAATGATCTTTCATGAATCAAAAGGTTCGACTTACCGGACTGTGCCATTGTCGTGATCGGGGACTTTCTTTTATAATAAAAACACAGATATTTTGCAATCAACAAACAACACGTCTTATTCCACAGAAATTAACCACAAAACTGATTTGACAATCTTCATTCTCCCTTTCGCTGGCCGCGCGCATCTCGTTGTTTTCTCGCTCGTTGTTCTCTCTCGCAGCTCGCTAGCGCGCTCTCGCACTCAATCCACAATCAGCTAACAAGGCAATATTCATGAAAATGCGCACTTTTGTTGCGCTCTTAACTCTTATTTATGAACTATATCAATCTTATAATAAATACTCATTTAATAATTTATTACATATTCAATCCTGCAACCCATAATCCCTACACATACTAGCCATAAGGGTGAACCTTTTCAGCTCAAAATTTATTCAGCATCAGCAAAAGTTGAGAGCCCGCAAGTTCAAACTTTTTGACATTTCAAACAGTAGAGGCCTTCACCTATTGTTGACAGCAAAATATTTACATCTGGAAGAATCTTTCGAGATTTCAACATAATTTTCGTTTCTAATCAAATTCTTTTGATTTTAAACGATTTTCTGCCTTTAATTTATTTCAAAAATGCACTAACTCACAATCGAATACAATTTCGGTAGTGGATTCCGTCTTGCGGACCACGTTCCGTTCGAACGCATGTAAATAGTATGGTCAAACTGCTCGGAACCATTCCGGAGAAAGCGCCGTCCAAAAGACTTCCGCGACATGGCCGTTAGCGTAAAGGTGAAACCAGGCCGCAGCTTGGGTTCCTCGCGAGGAGGTGAGTTCAAATTAGTCATCAAATTTTGGTTGAGATAAGAACTTGAAATTTTTACTTCTTGCAGACATCACCATCTACGACTTTGCCAACTCGGCGAAGCGAAACGCCCGCGCCCGCAAGTCCTACTCCCGCGTTGCGGTCGAAAAGGGCGACGACGAGGAAGCTATGGAGGATGAAACCGTTGCGACAGCAACGGTGAGGGTGCTTCCTCCTCCGGAGGAGGAGCTGGTCCCGTACGCGGACTACCACATCGACATCTGGCACAGCATCGCGGAACACATCCGGCCGGAGGACGTGGCGCGCTTCGCGCTCATCTGCCGCAAAACGGCCGAGGTGACGCAGTCCGCCAAGTTTTGGCACGCGCTTTATAGAAGGTTTTATGATGGGGAGCTGGAAGAGCAGATGCCGCGACGGCTTCGGCTGGAGAATATGTGGCGGTTGCGCGGGCTGCGGGCCTGCACGATCCGGGCGCTGTTCTACATGTACCGGCCGTTTATCCATCGGATTGCGGCGGCGCCGTTCAACGATCCGCACCGGGTCGCCGGGAGGAGGTTGCTGTTCTGTTGGTGCACGAAGGGGAAGTCGGGTTGGCGGTACTATTTTAAGCTGAGGGCGCGGTTTGGGGCGGGGAGCCGGGTGGCGCGTTCCGCGCGGATGCAACAGGCGCGGGAGGAATCGCTGGAGTACATGCAGGACACGTACGCGAACGCCGAGGAGGGCTGCCAGATTTTGATCGTGATGACGGACACGGCGCACCTGTTGCCGCAGTATGGCGCAGAGCAGCAGTTGTACGTGAAGTCGCTGACGCAGACGCTTGCCTCGGGGATGAGCATGACCAAGTACAAGGTGCGGCTGCAGATTGCGAATTACTGTGGGCGGGTCGTGGACGAGCTGGTGTTTGTGCCGGTGCGGCAGACGCGCGTGCTTGACTGGTGGAATCCGGAATACTACCGGGAGGATCCGACGATTGATGGTGGGGAGGGGAAGGCGGAGGAGGAAGGGGTTGAGGACGGAGACGAGAGTGCGGGTTTTTGGGACGATTGAGACGAGAAATACACGTTGTTTATATGAATTGACAAAATTTGAGATTTAATATCACGGCCTTTCGAAGAACTACGTGGTGATTATTGATCGATCTACCATCAACAAATTACGATCGACGATCAAGAAAATCTCAACATAGGTTCGAAGCTCGTTTTCAAAACATTTAAAAATTCATGTTTTTCAGAAATTTTTAAAAATTTCAATAAATTCAAAAATTTGATTTTTTTTAATAAATTCAAAAACATAAAAAATTGTAAAAATTTGAAAAAAACTAAAATTTGAAAAAAATCTAAAATTTGAAATTTTTTTTAAATTCAAAAATTTAAATTTTAAATATTAAAAAAAATTAAATATTAAAAAAAAAATTAAAAGTACTTGAAAATTTTTAAAACACCAGCAACTTTTTTAAATTTCAAAAACGTTGCCTAATCCACCTTTTTGCAATTCCGCTGTAAAACTGTCAACTTTTCTTGTCCTTCTGAAGAAATGAAACGGCCTACTTTTTCCTACCAAAAATAACAGAATCGAATAGCAACACTTTTCAAAATAAATGCTGAAAAGTTCTACTTTTCAGCACTGAAATGAGTGCTGAAAAGTAAAACTTTTCAACATTTTTTTTAATTTAAACGATTTATTGGAAAAAATACATAAAAATTTTACTTAAAATTTCACTCAATGGGTGTTTTCGGATTTGCAAAAAATGTTGTAAGCAACTCGTTGCAAAACTTGATTTTTTCAACACTCGTCGTATTTATCCAACTCGGTGAACCTCGTTGGATAAATGTACGACTCGTGCTGAAAAAATCCTCATTTTGCAACTTGTTGCATAAACTACTATTAGGGGGTTGCTGCCTTCCTCTAATTATTTTTTTTCAATTTCTTGAATTTCTTTCTTCTATTTTTTTTATTCAACTCTTAAAAAAATGTATTTTTAAAATTGTTATTTTTTTCTTCGTTTAAAATTTTGATTTTTTAATTTTTTCATAATGTTTATTTTGTTATTTTTTAACATTAAAAAAATGGAACTTAGATTTTTTTTTTAAATTTCGTTTAAATAAAAAAATATTTTTAAAAAATGGTATTACAAATAACGATCGTAATTTCTGGGGTTTGAGATTTCCAAAAAGTGTCCACGTAGTTTATAAATGGCCCCCAGAGGCCAATAGACCCCGAACCATTCATAGACCATGTACAATTCAGACAAACCCCTCTCCCCTCGTAGACGTTTATTCATAATGCTTATACATTTTTTTTTCCTACGGATCGCAGCCATTGCAAATCTTCAAAATTTAATCTAAAATTATAAATAAATTAAAATTTTTAAACATTTAATTTATTTTCAAAAATTTTAAGAACTTTTGGAAATTTCATAAAATTTTAAAAATCTTTGAAATTTGAAAATCTTAAGAATTTCTAAAAAATTTCATATTTAAAATATAAAAAATCCAAAATTAAAAAAAAATACAAAAAAAAATAAATTTCAAAATTTTATTAAAAATGTTTTTATTTTTAAAATTTTTAAAATTTGTAAGATTTTAATTTTTTTTTTTTGAAATTTCATATAAACTTTAAAAAATTTTAACTTTTAAAAATTGAAGAAAACCCACCTTGCTCCGTAAAACGAAAACAAAAATTTAAAAATTAAAGAAAATTAAAATTTTCAAAAATTCTATTTTTTCAATTCCCTTTATTTAAAAAAAATCAAGTTTTAGAAATTTCATTAAATTTTAAATATTTCAAAACCTGAGAATTTCAACAACAAAAAATTTCGATATGCCCAAAAAAAGAATTAATTTAAATTTTTTTTTAAGATTTCAAAATTTTCAAAAAAGTAGGAAATTCTAAATTTCTCTTGAAACTTAATTTTTTAAATTCCTTTAATTTCAAGTTTTAAAAATTTCATAAAATTTCAAAACTTTAAAAAATCTGAAAATTTGAAAATTAAAAAAATCTAAAATTCTAAATTTTTCTTAAAATTTTGAAAAAAATCAAATTCCTTTAATTTTCCCTGGGCATGAGTAGAGATCTCAACGCCGTTAGCAATGTTGGCTTAAAAATAAAATTCATTGGATGATATCACCCTCCCCCCAGCCAACATTTTTGCCATGCGAAGCGGGCCTCTAACACTGTGTCTAGGTAACACCTAGCTAGGAGCGATCAGTGGACAAACACAAGAGGTGATCCCAGGGTCGATTAGGAGTTCATGAAGCAAATTAGTCGTCTCCCACCCCTTTTAAATTGAAAAATGAACTCTGAAACCAGCGTCTACTCACAACAACAGAAACCGAGGCCTCTTCTAGGCATTGTAGGGTCTAAATTACTGTTTGCCATACAATTTTGAAATCAATGTTTAGAGTATTTAGGATAATTATTTTCAACATTACAATATTTAACTGTTTGTTATCTTCACATAACTTTCTATAACAGGTTTTAAAAAAATACTTTCTGTTGTTACCTAAGCCTTTTGCTTGTTCAACAGACAATTTAGAAATGATAGGTGTTAAGCGGAATTAAGCTAGACCATTTAGAAATTTAAAAGTGCATTTAGGTTTAGGCACACTTATTTTGCCCATGAGCTTCAGTTTTGTTTTTATTATTATTTAGAGAAGATTTGTAGGGTTTATTTCTTCCTAATGAGTTCTTCGTTCCTTAGAAATTAGGAGAAAAAAGATACTGCCGCCACCTTTGCTTAATATTTGCAGGTACCCAGCCTCATCAGCGGAGCTGGTCAAAGGATGACCAAGTCAAACTCGTTACTGACCAATTCCGACATCTACTGGCGAAGGTGATCTAGGACATCTGACGGTGGTTGCGGAGTCGTCATCTTAAAAGCTAAGTAACAAATTAGTAAGGTAATCGTATTACAGGCCTGCCTATTATGGTCATGTTGAATACGATTAACTACAACACTAACCATTTAAACTTTCAGCAAACAAGACTTATGACGGACGTGACAAGACGAGGGTCTGTTAAGCTGTTAAACATTGTTTTCTGTTGTTTTCTTTGCTTCTGGGAATTAATTGCATAAAAACCATTCTGATTTGTCAAAATTTCCATAGAGTCTCGATCAATCAATAGTGAAATGATATCGGACTAAATTCGTTGATCTGTTGAACTAACGGTTGTCGGATTATGATTGTATCGACCATTGTTGCGAATCGAGGATCTATTGGAATTCTGACGATCAAATGGTCGTCTCTTTTTCAATTCATGACTTGTAAAATATGAACTGTTAATCTATTTTTTAATTTTTTAAAAGAAGCCAGACAGGATTTTAAAGAAACGTTCTAGATTTTTTGGCTATTAATTAAAATGTCGGGGATTTGAGATAAGAGTAGCTTTCGGATAGGTTACTTTAAATCGTGTATTCAATTCAAGTTAGGTAGTTATCCGCAAATGAATATTTGAACTTATATGAATAATTGAACATTTTGGACTTATGAATAACACACAACTGTGCATTTATTCTAGAGTCAGATCCATACAGCGTCAGTGTTTATTTGGTCGAAGTGTACTAATTCATTGGCAGATCTGGTTCTAGTTGTAATGTACGACAAGACTACTGACGGACGTGACAGGACGAGGGCCCAGTTTAGAGGTTTCGACATCAACGATGTGCGGCTGGATCACCCTCCCAAAAAAAAAAAAAAAAAAAAAAAAAAATCAAATTCCTTTAATTTTAAAAAAAATCAAGTTTGAGAAATTTCATAAAATCTGAAAATTTTTAAAATCAAATTAAAAAAAAAACTAAAAAAATAAATAAAAAAAACTTCAAAATGCAAAAAAAAAACAAAACAAAAAATTTGAGATTTAAAAAATTAAATTTTCTATTTTTTTTAAATACCTTCAGCTTTAAAAAAAATCAAGACTTTAAAAAATGTCAAGACATTAAAAAATTTCTTTAAATTTCATAAAATTTCAGAAATTTAAAAAATCTGAAAATTTGAAAATTAAAAAAATTAAATTAAACTTAAGCAAAAAAAAAATCTAAATGCTCAAAAAAATAAATTCAAAAAATCTAGAAATTGAAAGATCTAAAAATTTAGAAAAATTAAATTTAAAAAAAACTAAAATAATAAATAAAAAAAAACTTCAAAATGCAAAAAAAATAAACAAAACAAATAAAATTTTAGAGATTTCAAAAAATAAAAAAAAATCTAATATTCTAAAAAAAAAAAAAATTTCTTGTAATTTTTTTTTAAATACCTTCAACTTCAAAAAACATTCAAGACTTTAAAAAATTTCAAGTTTTAGAAATTTCATAAAATTTTAGAAAATTTTAAAAACTTAAAATTTTAAAAAAGATTTAAAAAAATAAAATATATAAAAAAAATTGGAAATAATTTTTTTTTTAAGATTTCTGGAGTTTTTTTTTGTAAAGGTCCAAAACCAAATTTCCAGTTTTTGCTTTTTGGGTGTTTTTGAAACCGCCTTGAGTTAGGGGTATTAAAAAAACCCAAAAAGCAAAAACTGAAAATTTGGTTTATTGAATCGTTAAAAAAAAAACTCCAGATTTCAAAAATTAAAAAAAAATCTTAAATTCAAAATGTCTCTTAAAATATCTAAAATTTCATTTTTTTTCCAATTCCTTTAATTTAAAAAAAAATCAAGACTTGAAAAAAATTCAAGTTTAAAAAATTTATAAAATTTTGAAAATCGGAAAATAAGAAAATAAAAAAAATAAATAAAAAAAAATCACCAAAAATTCAAAACAAAAATATCAAAATGCTAAAAAAAATAATTGAAAAAATATTAAATTTTGAAGATTTCAAAAATTTATAAAAGTTTAAAATTATAGATTTTTTGAAATTTCTAAATATTTTTTTAAATACCTATAATTTTTAAAAAATTCAAGACCTTAAAAAAATTCAAGTTTTAGAAAGTTCATAAAATTTTAAAAATTTCAAGGGTCTTAAAATTAAATAAAAAATTTCATAAAAAATATAATTTTAAAAATTTCAAAAATTACAAACATCAAAACCTTGAATTTTTTTTAATGTTTTATACAATTTCAAAAATCTTTAAAAAAATTTAAAAAATTTCTGATCTATGTACTTTCTGATCTTTTTTTTCAAAAATTGAAAAAAAATGTTTTTTTAATTTCAAAACTAAAATTTATTAAATATTTTTATATGAAATTCTAGATTTTTTAAATTTAATAATTTTTGACATTTTTCTCGATCGTCGGTCGTAATTTGTCGATGGTAGATCGAGAAATTGCGACCGAATGATCTCAATCTACTATCGACAAATTACAAATCGAGAAATCTCGATCGTGAGTCGAGAAATTACGATCGAATGCAATAATCACCACGTTGATATCACGGCCTTTCGAAGAACACTTACAACTCTGACGATTCGATCAATACAGCGTCGATACTTTATTGTAATTCGCGAAACGCCACACAAAACACTTTACTTGGTCGGTACGCTGAGCGCCGCTCCTTCCGCCGCCACCTGCTGGCTCCTGTTCGGATCGTCCGGTTTCATAGCCGGAAACAGCAGCACCTCCTTGATGTTATTGTTGTCCGTCAAGAACATGGTGAGACGATCGATGCCCATGCCCCATCCACCGGTCGGCGGCAGCCCGTACTCGAGAGCGGTGCAAAAGTTTTCGTCCACGAGCTGCGCCTCGTCATCGCCGGCCGCTTTGTCGGCGGCCTGCTGCTCGAAGCGCTCACGCTGGACGGCCGGATCGTTCAGCTCGGTGTACGCGTTGCACACCTCCTTCTTCATGACGAACAGCTCGAAGCGCTCGGTGAGGCCGGTCGCGTTGCGGTGGTACTTTGCTAGGGGGGACATGATCTGGGGATGGTCGCAGATGAACGTCGGGTTGATGCAGTTCTCCTCGAGGAACTCGCCGACGAGTTTGTCGAGGAGACGGGCGGTCGTGCGGGGCGCTGGACACTCGACCGCGTGTTTGGTGCAGAGATCGCTCAGGAATTTGTTCGCCTCGGGGGTGTTGAGCTTTTCCGCGGCGGGGAACTTGACCTTGAGGATCTCTTCGAGGGTGCTGATCATGGAGACGCGCTTGAAGGGAGGGGTGAAGTCCACTTCGAACTCCTTGCCGTCGGGGCCTTCCGGGTGGTACTTGATCTTGTAGCTGCCGTGGATGCTCTTGACCATGCCGGACACCATCTTCTCGGTCATTTCGATGAGGTCGTTGTAGTCGGCGTACGCCATGTAGAACTCGCACGTGGTGAATTCTGGGTTGTGGGTGAGGTCGATGCCCTCGTTACGGAACTGGCGGCCGATTTCGTACACGCGATCGAGCCCGCCCACGGTCAGCATTTTCAGATAGAGCTCCGGAGCGATTCTCAGAAACAGGTTCATGTTCAAGTCGTTGTGATGGGTGATGAAGGGCTTGGCCGTGGCTCCTCCGGCGATCATGTTCATCATCGGAGTTTCAACCTCCAAGAAGCCCATTCCGTCCAGGAACTGCCGCACGTAGCTGATGATCTTGGCGCGCACGTAGAAGATGTTCCGCACGTGGTTGTTCAGAATCAGATCCAGATATCGCTGCCGGAAGCGCGTCTCCTTGTCCTTCAACCCGTAATGCAGATGAGGCAGCATGTGCAGACACGGCGACAGCAGCTTCAACTTCTTCGGAATCACCGACAGCTCGCCCTTCTTGGTCTTGCCCGGATACCCGACAATCCCAACAATGTCACCCCGGCGCAACCTGGCCGTGTCCTCCCCGAACGTCGCCTCACTCTCGTACAGCTTGGCATTGGCCATGACCTGCAGCTTCACGCCCTCCCCGCGCAGATCGTAAAAGATCAACTTGCCGCCGGACTCGCGGATCGCGTGAATCCGCCCAGCCACCGACAACGACTCGCCCTCCAGCATGTCCCCGTCCTTCAGACCGTCGTACTTCTCGATGAACGCCTCCAGCGAGCTGCTGACCTGGAACTTGTGCGGATACGGGTGCGTCTCGGACTGCTTCTTCAGGTCGGCCACCGCCGCACTGCGCAGCTTAAAGTACTCATTCGGCGAGATTTCCTCCTCGTTGATCTTGGGGGCCGCATCGCTGGACGCGGGTTTGGCCTTGGCCCCACCTTCCGTCGCCGCCGCTGCCTTGTCCTTTTCCTCCTTCTCCTTTGCCTTCTGCTCGGCCTTTAGGCGACGCTTCAGCTCACTGCGGATAGAGAGAATGATGCAATTTATTTCCAAAACTCCGCAGAACATGATTCATACGCCTTTTGCCGGGTGGATTTGAGGCGCACAATTTCGCTGGAAATGACGCAACTCGTCGGATTGCTCGAATTTGTCAACAAAGCTTTGTTGAGCGCGCAAACGGGTCGCAGCAGGCGATTAAATGACAACATTTTTCAAGAGAAAAAGCACGTGCACGGCAAACTTTTCTTTTGCCGAAGGCAAAACTCACTTTTGCGACCTTACCACCCACCGTCCCCACTCAATCTTTCCTCACCCACCCGGCAAATACCAACACATTCCGCGTTCGACGTGGAAAAATCTACTTCCAAACCAGAAGATCTCAACCACAAATCGGAAAAACTCACTTTTTGGACAACTTTTCACCGCCTGCTTCGGACATGGTGACGAATGCACGAATTCGCACGAATTTACGCAAAAAAAAGGAACCGTACGGACCGAAGAAGGCCTGGCCTGTGGCAGCAGCAAATTTGAATCTTCTTTGCACGTTCTTTGCCTGGTGCTTGTTGGCAGCTGAAAAATGCGGTTGCGGCAACGGTACCACGCACACCATCAACCGCGGAGTGGAGGGAGAAATGTCAACACGCGAGCGAGTTTGACGTGTGCGCTGAAGAGTGGCGGGGCGAGGTGAGCGAAAAGCTAAAAAAATTGATTGTGGGTTTGGCTCCCGGGAATTTGAAAAAAATATAAGATATTTATTTATAAAAATACAAAAATATACAAAACAATTAAATGAAGGAACCAAATTTAGAAGAAAATTCATCGTTATATGATCACAGTGTTGTTTTACAATCATTAGTTTAATTGTGTTCGCAAAACGACCTAAATTTAGGATTGTTAAACTATGGAACCAATTTAACCCTCTACTGCCCAAATTTTTTTTTCGAAAATATTTATTTTTCCCGTGTTTAGGAGGTCATTTTGAGCAACTTTTGTTCTACGAAAAACTTTACTTCTCTTGTTTTATGTTTTTCATGTTTTATTTTTAGTATTTTAATTTGCATTTATCTTGTTTAGTTTATGTTTGTTTTTGGTAGTATTTGGCCTACTCTACCACCTAATATAATTACATTTCGCCTATCTAATGTTTTCATGTTTTTACAGTCACTTTTTCATTTTTTTGCATGTTTTTCACATTTTCTGCTGTAGAATCGCACCATCATCATTTAAATTGCAAAAAAATGCGTAGAGGCATAGTCTGGGACACTACAAAAATTACTGCATACTTCTTTTTACTGAAAATATTGAAAATGTTAGTGAAAAACACAGCCTAAGTTGACCCCTAAAAAATGACATTTTTAAAAACATTGGCAAAGTCACATTAAACAAGTTAAACTTCCAACCCTGAAATTTTCTAAAATTTTAAGAGTTCTTCTTTCCAGTGCTTTTTAAAGATCAAAAATTGGTTGAAAAATGGATTTTTGGCGATTTTTCTAATCGAAGCCCGTCTAGAGGCGGGGTTAGGTTGTAGAGGGTTAAATACTGTTCGCCAAAAGTAGCAAGTAATGTAGGGGAAAGTGGGGCAAGACAACCATATGGGGCAAGAGGAACAATTGCCCGTAAAACCATACACACACACGGGCAATTTTCCTCATGCTTTCCCCTAATTGATCATTGAATAAATCGTTTTTTTCTTTTTGCAAAAATGCAAAATCGTAAAACATATGAAACACAAAAGTCCTTTTAAATAAAATCTAGGGGTAAAGATTGGCATTTTTTTTTAAATACACTCAACCCCCGGTGGTTGGCCACTTTTTCGTTTGACATTTTTTAGTTTGCACCCCGTTGGTTTGACAAAGTCAAACTAAAAAGTGACGAACTGTCACTTTTTACACGGCGCTCACGCACACTATCAAAACAAACGTTTGGTAGTGTGTGTGAGCTCCGTGTTAAGAGGTCGTCAAACTAAAAAGTGACCCCGTTCGTTTGACAACAATTGTTGTCAAACCATCGGGGTTTGAGTGTAACTCTGAAAGTGGAAGTTGTATCGAGGTTTTTAAGCGAAGATGGCGTTCGAATGGTGAACGTCCGAAATGTCAAAATCGCGCAGTAGCACCAACATTAGAAAAAAAAATGTGGCTGTCATGCCATGGCACACTTTCTTCGTAATGTTGGTACTGCTGCGTGATTTTGACATTTCGGGCGTTCACCTTTCGAACGCCATTTTCGCTTAAAAACCTGGATACAGAGCTGTTCGGGTCGTAGGTCAATGGGTTCCATTGGATTAGTTGGATAAGATGACAATGTTGCCTCCTTTTAGTAAAATACGTGATCTTTATTATTACAGACAGCGTATTTGCATCGAAAATGGGCTCAGCACACCCGGAAACTTAACAGAATTCAGCGTTGTTGAATCACGAAAAAAATTACCCACTTTCAACGCATCTCTTCGTCAATGGGAAGCAAAAATAAATTGCTGACATCCATACTTTTGTAGTAAATTATGTAGTTCAAAAACACAAATACAAAAAAAAATAAAATGAAACAAAATTGGAAATTTGAAAATTCCGGAATTCAAAAATAAATTATTCTGCAGATTGAAAAAAAACATTGAAATTTATATATTTTCGTATTTTTAAAAAACCTAACAAAAATAAAAATAATTTTAAAAATTCTAAATTCCAATTAATAAAAAAATATATAACGTTTAAATATTCAAAAATGCAAAAAATTACAGGTTCTAAAAAAACACAAATAATCAAATTAATTAGAAATTATATTCAGAGATTAAAGCGAGGATAAAAGCCTCAATCAATCTAAGAATTACCTGACAAAAATTTATAAATTCAGATGTACAAATATAAAAAATTATTATGTGGAAATGAAATATAAATTCAAAAAATTAGAAATTAAAAAAAATAGTAGAAAAATTCTTAAATTTCAAAATTCAAAAGTTTTTAAATTTAAAATTTAAAATTGCTTTCGATGTTCTAAAAATTAATAAAATATACTAAAAAAAATAAAACAAGAAAATTCTAAAAAATTAAAATTCAGTGATATTAAAATTTTGCATTTAGATTTAATTTTAAAATTTTGATGTTTAGAAATAAAAAAATATGCAAACAGAAATTTTAAAATTCGAAAATAATAAAATAAAAGATTTTTGAATTCAAAAATTAAAAATTCTAGGTTTTTAATAAAAAAACAAAATAATTAAAATTTAAAAATTCAAAAATTATAAACTAAAAACTAAAAACAAACGAGCAGGATCCACATTAAAAGTGCTCCGATTTGCCTAAATTTTGACATTGGTAAACATAATTCGACCAGTACCTTTTTGTTTGGCAATTAAGGTGGTCGTATCCAAAATAGGGTGGTCCCAAAATGTATTTTTTTGACTAATTCAGTTAAATAGGATAACTTTTGAACTGTATTTTGCTGGTTTGACAAAAAATTTCAAGTATGAAATTAGATTAAATTTTTAAAATTTAATTAATCCAAATTTTAGGAATTTTAACAGTTCAAGTAGTTATAGTTTGTACTTAATTTCTCGAAGTCTAAATTTCACTCTAGAAAATCGAATCTCAAAATTTATAAAAAATTCTCGGCAAATTCTCGGCATTTGGATCTCTTACTTTAAATAAGGCTTTCTAGGCCCAGTGAAAAAAATATAATTTAACCCAAAAATGACGAACTGCCCCTCACAGTGTCCTGATGCAAACAATGATCGAGCTCGAGCTGTCACAGCCCTGCGAAGTATGTTGGCTGACATATCGGGCGGTGAGTCAAAAAACCAGCTAAAAGTCGCCCGACAAAAAACTTTTGCTAGAAAGAGATAGGAAACCTGATGCAAACAAACGTCCAGCTGTCATGTAAACATACTTTGAATGTGTTGGTAATTTTCTGACTAGAAAGCCTTATATGACTCTCAAAATTAATAATTAAAAAATTATGAATTTTGGAATTGTATTTTTTATTTTAAATTTTAGAAGATTTCTACAGCTTTTTTTGAAAAGGGCCTATATGCTATTGTCTTTCATAAGTTTATACACCCTTACCAAAAATCATGATTTTTTGAGTTCCAAATCCCACTTTTCATACGAATTTTTCAGTTCAACCCATATAACCATTTTTATGGTTGTAGTACCTGAACTCAAAAAATCGTATGAAAAGTGGGATTTGGAACTCAAAAAATCATGATTTCTGGTAAGGGTGTAGGACCTAATCAAAAAAATACTCTGGATTTAAATTTTTGAATCTACATTTGAGTCCATGAATTTGAGTTTTTATTTATTTTATTTTTTTGAATTTTTTAAATATTTTAAACTTTTCATTTTTTTCCTCAACATGTTGCAATCCAAAGCGCACGCAGCGACATACGACATAACCCAACTGAGAATTTTGGCTCGAGCCTCGAGTCGGTTCTCTAAAATATTAAAATTTGTGTATTCTCTAATATTCAGATATATTAATTTTAAAATATTGAATTTCATATTTTTTTATATTTGTTTTAAATTCTGATTGTTTTAATTATTAAATTTTTCTTTGAACTTTTGGATTCACGATTTTTTATACATTTGTATTTTTGAATTTTCTAATTTCTGATTTTTTGATAGAAAATCAAATTATTATTAATTAATAAATTAAATATAATGGTATTACATTTCTTTCTGAATCAAATTTCTTTCAAATTATTGATTCTTTTTTTGTTCAGGTTTTAACCGTATTTTTTTTTTAATTTCTCAAACTTAAAACTTCCGATTTGTTTTATTATTAAAATTTCAAATTAACATTTTTTAAAGGTATTTCCAAGGGTATTTCTTTAAATTTTCGAAGGACCTTTTGAAATCTTTTTCAAATTGATTTCAATAATAAATCTGGAGTTTTTTTTAAAGGTCTAATTATACAAATTTTCAGTTTTTGCTTTTTGGGTGTTTTTAATACCCCTGACTCAAGGCGGTTTCAAAAACACCCAAAAAGCCAAAACTGGAAATTTGGTTTATTGGGCCTTTAAAAAAAACTCCAGTAATGCACATTTTTTCAATTTTATTTTATTGAACATGATTATTTCTAGAGTTAAAAAAAACTTTTTTTTTGCTGAAATTTATTTAACAGTTTTAGATTCAAATAGCGAATAGTCCCACGTCATTCCACTCACCTCTCTCACCTTGCCGGAACTCATTCAGCACATTTGACATTTCGCGCGGGACGCGTTCTTTTCTGCTGGTGACAGCCACTCCATTTTTCTTTGTGTTTGTGCTTTTAGCCTTGAACGCGCTCGCTCGCTGCTCGGCTCGTCTGTCTCTCTCTCTAATGGCGATTGTGCATCAGTCTTGCTGCGAGTAGCTGATTTCGGTTGATTTCCCCCGGAAATAAGGTGAGATTTTGGGTTGATTCGGTGTTAGTTTGTAGATTTCGTTACGGGGAATCGATTGAGCTAATTTGTGGACGTTTTCTTGCAGGAATAGCTGGTCCAGAGTCGATTGAAGAATTTGACACTTTTTTCCCCTTGGCGAGAAGAAAACAAACATGTCGGTCGCTTACTCGCAGCAGGTTTGAGAAATCAAAATATTTTGCTGGTTGAATGGTTCGCTTCAAGGTTTGTGTTTCTTTGCAGCAACAGTCCCAGCAGCCGCCCAACCAGGGCAATCGGGGTGGCCCCGGGGGACCGATGCAGCGTGGAGGGCCACCGCCGCCGCCGAGTCCGATGCACATCCAGAAGATTCTGGACGAGAATGCGGGGCTGATCCAGACCATCCAGGACTTCCAGAATATGGGCAAGGCGAACGAGTGTATGTCGTACCATGTGGCGCTGCACCGGAATCTGGTTTATCTGGCTAATTTGGCCGATCCGCAGCACAATATTCAGGCGCTGCTTCCGCCGCCGCACGTTTTGCAGCACGGCAGTGGTCCGCCGATGCACGGTGTGCCGCCGGGCGGACCGGGAGCTCCGAGTGGGCCGTTGTCTGGGCACGAACCGGGCGATCCCGCCCATCCTGGGCAGCCGGCGGGGCCTAATCAACAGCCGGCGGCTCCCGTTGCTCCGCAAGGGCCTCCCTCGGACCAGCAGCAGCAACCGCCGCCGCCGCAGCAGCAGCAAGGCCCTCCGGGGCAACCTCCGGCTCAGCCGCCCACAAGCCAGGCCCATCAGCCGCCGCCGCCGAATCAGCAGCAACCGGCCGGAGGTTATCGTGGTGGAGCTGGACCTCCTCAGGCGGGTCCGCCACCGTCGACTTCGTCCGCTGGTCAAACGGCGCCCAATCAGGGACCGCCGGTTCCAGGGCAGCCGGGTCGTCCCGGCGTTCCGCCACAGCAGGCGCCGATGGCACCCCAAAACCAGGGCTATCCGCCGCAGCGCGGCCCGTACCAACAGCATGGACACTATCCGGGCTATCCGCCGCCGAATCAGCCGTATCAAGGTCAACCCGGTTATCCGCCGTACGGTCCACCAAACCCGTCCCAGGGTTATCCGCCGCAAAGCTATCATCACGGAGGCATGCCACCGACCACATCCGGATCGGTTCCGCCACAGGGCTCGCCCTACCCCAGCGCAGGTCCTCCACAAGGCCCCCAAGGTGGTCCCCAGCAGGGCAGCTACCAGCAAGGGCCACCGAACGCCCCAACATCACAGCCCCATTACGGCCCACCTGGCCAGTATCCTCCGCAGTCTGCCGGCGGACCTCCGATGCCGCACGCCTACCCAGGTTACGGCAGCCCCAATCCCCCGAACGCGTACGGACAACCCCCGGCAGGTTACCCACCAACCAGTGGCCAACCCGGCTATCCTCCACCGCCGCAGCAACAATATCCAGGTTCCGGTTATCCCACGCCAAGCCAACCCCACGGTCCTCCAACCACGTCGATCCCGACCAGCGCCCCAACTCCACCAGCCAGCGCACCATCAACTCAAACCACCGGAGCGCCGACCTACACCAACCAATCCAGCCCGGCCCCAGGACAAACCTCTTCCCCAAGCCCGGCAGCCAACGCTCCGCCCTCCAGCGCGGCCCACATTCCTCCAACCACGTCAACCGGATACGCCACCGGTCCAGGCGCCCCCGGAGCCCCCCCTCCACCACAAGCATACACGTCCCCTCCAACCCAACCCGGACAACCCCATCCGCCCCAAGGCAGCTACCCTCCCCCACCCCAAGCCGGTGGCCCGCCCCAGTCGTACGCCGCCTCTCCACCCTCGTCCCAACACCAGCAACCCCCGGGCGGTCCCGCTGCTTACCCCCAACCCGGTGGCGGCCCCCCCGGAGCCGGTCCCCAAGGCCAACCCGGACCACCCCCGGGCCCCGGCCCCGTCTACCCGCCCCACGGCTACCACCAGCAAAGCTACTCGCCGATTCCGCCGCCCCAGGGACAGTACCAGCAGGGTGGCTACTCCGGCCAGTACCAGCGGCCACCGAACGCCCAAATGCCACCACCCGGACCGCAAGGACCGCCGCCGCAGGGCGCGTACGGCTACGGATACGGACAGCCGCCGCAGTAAAGCAGAATCTCTTTGTCTTTTTTCGTTTTCTTTTTACAACTCTTTTCAAACGAACAACAATTCCTTGTAATCTTACAGCAGTGGTATGTAGTTTGTAGAGGACGACCGTCGTTGGGGGTGTCGTTTCCCAACGTGCGCGAGCCCCAATTATGTGTATTAACGGATTTTACACCCAAAATCTGGGTGTAAACGACAACAAAAAAAGTGTATTTTGCATACTTGTAATGAATAAACGTCAGTTGTGCAACTGAAAAAAAAAATGTGGATTTACTTCAATTTTACGGAAATTTACGTTGTTTAGAAGCTTCTTCACAACTGTCACATTTTCTACCGGGTCTTTTTTTCGGAGTCGCTCTCCCTATGAGAAAATTTCGAAAATCCAAAGCAACCCTTTTAGTCGACATGGTATGTCGACCCTCCTAATAATCGCAACATTTCACCTATTGAGGTTTTTGAAGTCGAAGTTCTTGGATATCGAATATCTTTTTTGATTTTTAAGCATTTTATTTCTTGAACGAGCAAAATACTGGGTCTGAAGTTTTTCTACTTAAGGATCCACTACACGTGAACATTTTTTGCTTGGACGTTTTTTTTTCAGAAATTTGCATTACTCTGAATAGAAAACAGTTAAAGTCCCACTTTTTGTATTAGATCCTGTTGAAATGTTATGCAAAGTGATTTCACTTCACTTCCTTCAAATGTTATGTTTAGAGAAAACTATGAAGAAACGGAGCAATAAAATTTCGAATTAATCAAGCAAGTAAAATTACATTTTAGTGAAAATTTATTTGGATAAAATTTTGCAACTAATTTATGATCAAATGCCATTCTCTCTAAAACAGCCGATTTTTTATTTTTTTTTTTATTACAGAGAGAGAGGGAGAGAAAGTGAACTTTTTCTTTTAACAAACGCCAAGAAAAAAGCAATGGTTTTTGTCAAAAATGGTTCTGGATATGGCCACCTAGAACAGGTCCAGAAGACATAGTAAATTATAATGTTTAATATGTCGCATGACCAGTTTACGATTTTTGTAAAAAAAAATAAATTCCGGGTGGGAATTTACCTGAGATTTTAAAACATTCTAAAAGCATTGAAAAATAAAAAAAGACCACATATTTCCATTGAAAAAAAAAATTATTCAAAATTGAAAAAAAAGTTTTAAAATTCAGCAATTGAAAAATTAAAAAAATTAGAAGTTTGAAATTTTCTGTAAATGTATAAATTCAGAAATTCCAAAATCCAAAATTTTTTAACATTCAACATAAAAATATTCAGAAATTTAAAAATTCAAAACTTAGAAATTCTAAAATTAAGGGATTTAAAATTTTATAATTCAGAACTCTTTAATTCTGAGATTTATAAATTCAAAACGCGATAATAAAAAACAAAGAAAATTCAGAATTCCAAAACTCTAATATTTTTAAAATTTATAAAATTTAAAATTCAGAAATTGGAAATTTCAAAGCAATTGAAAATCAAAATACGAATGATTTCCAAAATTAAATACGGTTTCTACTTGATTATCCAAGGTCCTTGCGAAATTTTTATTTCTGAATTTCAGGATTTTTTTTTTGAATTTGTCTGATTTAGAAATTTTTGAGTTTCAGAATGAACAAAAAAAATCCCAACTTTTCCATAATCTCAAATAATAGGCATTTCTTATCTGAATTATTCTTATCTTATGATTTCAAACAAAAAAGTCTTTATAAAAAGTCACTATAAACCATAAAAAACCTTATATGAATTTAAAGAAAAAAACTGTTGACAATTTTTGTAAAAACAGAAATTTAACAACAAATTCCTAAAAAACCTTTAAAAATTGAAGCACTCATTAATTTGATTCCGATAAGAAACATAAACAATAAGTCTTTGAAAAAAAAAAAACGAAAGCGTAATAATATTTGTAATTTCAACAATTATTTTTAAAATTGGCAAAAGTATAGTTTTTGAAACTTCGTTTCAACTGGAAATGACTAAAAGTTATAGATAACTAAATTTAAAATTTTATTCTTAAATTGAAAATACGACTGCTGTTTATATTCTTTCAAATAATTTTGAAAATATCCAGGAATTCGGATTTTGTAGATTTTGTTATTGAATTTTGGAAATAATGATGATTTATCTAGTTGTCAGTATTTAACTGCTTTGATTTTTTTTCAATGCAAAAAAAAAAATGATAAGATTTTATGTTTTACCACTTATTTAATGTAAAATGTTTGAAAGAAAATTGTTTTTTAACAAATTTACAATAACTTAAGCCAACATTTGTTAGATATATTTTTTAACAAATTCAATATTTTATGTTTTCAAAACGATGTTCGTTCTGAATGAAAAAAAAGAAATACTATTTTTTTTTCATTCAAAACGAACATTGAAAGGATTTTCCGGTATTTAAAGTAATTTACCCATACTCACACAAAATGCAAGGGAATCATTTGAAAAAAATATTTGAAATGACTTAATAAATTTAGTTCAACAATTAAAAATATTTACCGCAAAAAAAACATTGCCAAACTCAAGTTGGAATCTTTTATCAAATAAAAAAAAATTGTGTCAAATACATCCACCAGAGTTTAGAAGTATTTTTAATGTCTTAAAAACCTTTTAATTTTGAAATAGATTGAAATAATGAAAGAACCCTTAAATTTAAAGTAAGTTACTAATAAAGAATTGAGTGAATAAAATTTTAAATTTTTTCAAAATATTACAAAATAATTCAAGAAATTGACAAAAAATCAAGCAGGTATGCTTGGGATTCCCGACTTTCTGACAAAAAATCACAAATTCCCGACTTTTTACCGATTTTTAGCGGATTTTGGCGTATTCCCTACTTTTTGCGACTTTTCCGATTTCCCGACTTGAGTGGCCCTAATGAAGAATTGCAGGATTTCAGCATTTGGATTACAAAAATAGAATTGGAGGATTTAAAATTTTCTGCTTTTGAATTTGTTTTTTTCATTTTTTAAATTTTTTTTTCTGGAAAAACATTTCAAAAGGGTCAAAATGTTCATTTTCTCTCTTGAAATTTAATGTTTACTTAATGTTATGACATTTTGAAACATTTTTTTAATTGAAAATTTCACTAATATAAATGATTAGATTGCAAATCGAACCAGTGGCTGGTAAGCCACAGAAAAATAGTTATGGCTTAGGTTGTTGCAAACATTTAAAAGTTTTTGTGTCCCACGCAGCCATGCCAGATATACAGATAAATCTGTATTATACAGATTTTTCGATCCCAAAAATCACAAAAATCTGTATATACAGATTTTTTTAAAATGATTTAATTTGAAAATTTCAATAATTTAGTAATTGAATTATGCTTAAATATGATTAAAAAGCTTAAATCTGTTGTGAAAAGTCTAAACAAATCTTCTATGGCTTCGAATTTGTCATGATACAGATAACATACAGATTTATGTTTAAGAAAATACAGATTTCCCATAAAATAATCTGGCAACGTTGGTCCCACGGTATGGCGGAAGCAACATATTCGATCGGTGAAAATTGCGTTTTTCAGAAAAAAGTGTTTTTTCGTACAAGTGGAGACGCCTGGTATTAAATGAAAATTATCATTTTTACCATGTTTTCTTGTGTTTACTACTTAAAGGTAATATAAATGCAAAACATTTTGAAATACGACATATAATAGGGCTTATTAAAAAATTATCAAAATTTACTTGGCCATCGTGCGCCTCCTCCCATGGTACTTTATATGGAAAAACAGGTTTTTTCTTAAAAACGCAATTTTCACCTAGGTGAACCAAGTCTGATACAGACTACTTTATCATAATTTCGCTGCCGGCCAGCGGGTACTGGAGTCCCGCATGAAGTAATTCTTTTTAGCTCTATCCAAACAAAACAGGCTCCACTTCAACAACAATCAACACACATACCTAATTTTTAATCCACCTCACAATCCCACCTTCACCGCCGGCTTCTTCCCGTACTTGTAGTCCTTGTTCAGCGTCTTGGGCAGCTCGATGTTGGTGGACGTGCTCGCGTCATTCAGCTGCACCTGCTCCGGCCAGACGCCATCGCCGGTGAAGTGAAAGTCCAGCTCCATCGTGTACAGACAGAGCGACAGCATTTGCGACGCACTCACCCCGACCAGCTCGATGCCCAGCTCGTCGTGCGGCCGTCCCGTGCGGGCACACTCGTGCAGCTTGTCCAGCTTGGTGGTGATTCGGGAGAGCGGGTAGAGTACGATCTGGATGTTTTCGCCGATGTCTTCGAGGGTGTATTGCTGGGCGCGGAGGTAGTCCATGGTTTCCTGGATTTGGACGGTCGGGATGTGGAACCAGTTGGGGTGTCGCTTGAGGTGGGTGAAGACTTCGTCGGATTTTTGGGCGAAGATCTGGCTGAAGAAGTGGGCGGTGTCTTTGCCCTTGGTTCGATCGCATCCGTCTCGGACGTACTTTTCGAAACCTTGCGAGTGGCTGGCTAGGACGTTGAGGGAGGCGCAGCGGACTTTGAGCTGCTGGAGAAAGTCTAGGCGGATGGCGGCTTTTGTTTGGTACGCGATCAGCTTGGTGATCCGGGGGTGTTTGAGCAGGACTTCGAATTCTTTGGTCTTTTTGATTTGGACTATTCGCGCTTGGATGGTGTCCGGAGCAAGCGTAAGAATAGCTGAGTACTTTAAAATTCCTGACTCGTCAATTTCGTGAGATCGAAGAACTGCGAGAAGTTGCTGGACTTTGTCGCACGGTACCATCATGACCTTCGGCTGCTTGACCATCAACTCTTTTATGTCCATACCGCCGATTGACGGAACTACCGAGGGGTACCGTAGCAGATTCTCCGGATCCGCATGCAGTAAGTACAGATTCCCTACGATCTTCTCCCGACTAAACTTGTAATCGTACTGCAGTATGTCCACCACTCGTTGGGTGTGACCGAAACTCTTGTGCTTAATCTTGGAGTACGATTGCCAGAGCCGTTTCAGCTCAACGTCAGACAACTCCAACCTTTGTCGCAGGAATTCGCTAATAAACTGCTCTCGCAGTGGTTGAACATTCAAGTCATCGCTACTCTTCAAACCCACCGGAAGCACGTCCAACTCGAACTGCTTCCGCAGCTGCTCGACCATGTCCAGATCGGCAGGAATGAGCAGATTTTTCTTCAACGCCCTAACCTTTTGCCGGACCAGTGTGATATACTTGGACAAGGCCGCTAAATTTAGGGATTCCACGAAGCCACATTCTCGCAGGATTGTGGTTCGATTTTCCAGCGTTATCAAGTGGACCATTAGGAGGTTTGGCTGCTGGAGGATTTCCTCGTTGCTAGCCCGCAGATAGCGGAAGTAGTCGAGCTTGCGACGGATGTCGTCCCGCTCGAGCTCCAGCAGGAAGTCGTGCTTGGTGAGGTAGCGGTACATGGTTGGCTCTTTGACGTCTAGAATGCAAGTTTGGGGTTTTACGTTTAAAAACGGAATAAAACATTAAAAATTGTCCCCTTGAAATCAAATTAAATCGTTTAGTCGACACATTTTTTTCAAATTTTATTCAAAAGTCTACATAAGCCTGTGCGGTCGACAATTTTTCTAACTGGGTTGTGTCGGCAATTCTAATCGAAGTTTGTAAACAAAACAAAAGTCGACAATCAATTTTCCCGCAAATATTCAAGTTCAAGTTTCGTTGACCAAGTTGAAGAAAACATTGTCCCTAAAAACCCCAGATTAAAGAAAAACTTTTGACTGACTTACCCAGTAGCGGTGAAAGAAATTTGGCAGCTTCATTGAGTGTGTTGAATTTGTTCACCGTGCAGTAGAAACGCTCGAGTTGGGTGCACTTTTGCGCGAGAAGTTTGAGTCGCAACATCGTTTTAAACTTTTTTCACCTTAAAATTAGTTAAAATAACTTAAATTTTGTATCAAAATAACCGGTTTTTGCACAACTTATTGAAAAATTGAATCGCGGTAACCGGCTGATACCGTGCGATGCAAAATGTAAACAAAAACATGCCACCCCTTCTCGCGATGCCCAGTGTGAAAAATGTCGGGCCTGGACGGTGTCCGATGTCGAGGTAGTCGGGCTTGAATCGGGTCGACCAAATTGAACAAAATTTCAGTTCAGTGAGTGACTTTGAAACGTTGAAATTTTGATTATTTTCGTTAACTTATGGTTCGAGATGTCCGCGTATATTCTACCTGTGATGACATGAATGGTTAAAAGTGTAAAATTATCGATGTTATTGAAAATATCCCGAAGGTTACCGTTTGCTTCAAAAAGAAAAAAAAAAAAAAAGGATCCAAAAGGAAAAATTCCTGATGTCATCAAAGTGCTGTGCCCGGGATATCAGAGACTTCCACCTAAAGGTAAGTGTATCCAGCTTTTTAAGCGAAAATGGCGTTCGAATGGTGAACGCCCGAAATTCTTAAAGAAATCGGCCGATTTCGACCATTTTTCTTTTTTTCTTTTTTTTATTTGGCTCAAACTTTGTGGGGGTATTTCTTATGACCAAAGAACACCCATACATTGCTCCATACAGTATTGACAGCTGTTCATACAAAAATGGTACGTAAATATTTAAAAATAAACTTTTTCAACTTTTGAAGGAATGGTCCTTTTCATTGTTAGCACCACATAAATTAATTTATTTTGTTTTTGATTATTCCATCACTAAACATTTGTGTAATTTCCATGATCTGAACATATTTGGAAAATTTTTGATTCAAGACAACCACTTCAAAATATTGAATATTTGTTCCCTTCAAATTTTAAAAAATTTGTCCTAAAATTAAGCTTAAATTTGTGATATTGTTGTTCACAACGATAAAGCTATGAGTACAATGACCCTTTGTACGACCGCAAAGAATTTAAAATGGATTTTTAAATCTATTTTTAAAAATTAACTTCGCGGCCCTCCTTGACAGAAAAGGTACTACTTGACAGTTGATCCATCGAAAAAATGTTGTTGGGTCAATTTATTTTTTTGCAAAATGAAAAAAAGTGATCAGAAATGGTTTTTAATAGTGTTTTTATTACTGTTGTACATACAAATTTACATAGGGCTTTAGGACCCTTTTGTGAATTTAGGAATTTTTCAATTTTACAATTAAAATTATGAATGAAAAGTATGAAAGAGGTTTAGAGCTTAGAATTAAAAATTTTGATTTTTGAAGTGTTTTTTTTTATTATAATATAGTTTATTTTTACGTGTACAAAAAACCAAGCGAATTTGATAACCTACATTTTTAAAATTAATAATTACAGAGTTTGATGAAAAGTGTGATAGTGGTTTGGAGTTCGAAACTCAAAATTTAGAATTTGGGAATGTTATTTTTTTTATTTTAGAGTTGAGAATTCAATATTCCTAGTTTAAGAATGGAAAAAGAATTTCCATTCAAAAACACAAAAAAATAAAAAATACATTTGTTTTTGTTAGAACACAAAAAAGAAAAAAAACTACAGAATTTTACAATTTTGAATCCAAGAATTCTTAATTTTAAATTTTAGGATTATAAAAGATTTTATATTTTTCTGATTTTTTCTGAATCTGAATTCTGAATTTATGTTACGAATTTTAGATTAAAAAAAAACAGTTTTAAGATTTTAGAACTTCAGTATTTTAAAATTTTACAATTTTTCAATTTCGAGTTTTAAAATGTTAAAATTGTACAATTTTTATACTTTAGAATTTTATGATTTTGAATTTAGAAATTTTAGAGCTTTGAAATTTTAAAATAATATAAGAAATATTAAGATTTTAGAATTTTATTATTTTAAAATTTCAAGATTTTACAATTTTCGAACTTTAGGATTGAAGAATATCAAATTTAATTAATTTTAAAAATTTACTTTTTTTATTGAGTTTTTGAATTCAAGAACTTTTAAAATTTAAAACATTACAGTGAAAATGTTAGAATGTTAAAATTTCACAGCAACTTTTTTTGATTTTAGAATATCAAGATCTTAGAATTTTCGAACTTATGGATTGAAGAATATTAAAATTTGTTTTTTTTTAACAATTTTAGATAATTTTTTTGAGTTTTGAATCCTAGAATTTTTGAAACTTTACAGTTTAAAATTTTGAATAAATTTTAAAATTTCACAGCAAACTTTTTTTAAATTTTAGAAATTTTAATTTTTTCATTGTGAATATCTTGAATTTTTTTCAAGATATTAGAATTTTTGAACTTTAGGATTGAATAACATCAAAGAAGTGCAGTGCTTCTGGGGACGCGCAGTCCTGTTTTTTCTCGATAATTTTCGTCTCTTTTGTGTCGCTATTTGTGTGCATGGGGTGATTGGTCATAATAATTGAATAATGCCTTCATAAGTGCAGTGCCTCTGGGGACGCGCAGTCCGGTTTTTTCGCGATAATTTTCGTCGTAAATGATCGTAAAAATTTATTCCAACTTTCAGTTTTAGTATTAACTCATCAAACTATCGATTTTATGAAGAGTAAAGCGTCATTTATTTACTATTTTTGAAATTTGTTCGCGTTATCTAAATTGTAAAAACAGTAAAATTATACTGATAAGTCCAGCCCATAGCACTACTGCTCGGCTGGCACGCGTTCGATAAAAATAAACCATTTTAAATAATCAATTATCTATCTTTCCGCAGCCGGCTGCCTAAGATTTAAAAAATTTGAACCGATAAACAAAATGCTCATGGTCACATCACTGCCACTCGTGAATCCTGACCTTATACCCATCTACTAACCCCCTCAAAACTCATGTGATACTTTGTCGGAGAAGCAGTCGATTGGGCGGTCTCTATCACTCAAGTATCGGACTAACATTCCCATCCACTTCCCCGTAACTCTACCACTGGTCGTGGCCGGCGCCGGTATTGATCAGCATGATAGGGGCCTTTGAGAAGTTGCGAAGCGAGGAAAGATAGCACCCACTCATCTTCCACGGCTCGTGGATGTAACTTCTGGAGGTCCTGGTCAATAACGGAGTAGCAACTGCGGGTGGGCACCTATGCTTATGCTTATGCTTATGCTTATGCTTTAGGATTGAATAACATCAAAATTTTGATTATTTTAGTAATTTCAGATTTTTTTTTGAGTTTTTGAATCCTAGAATTTTTAAATTTTTAAACTTTACATATTAAAATTTACATAAATGATGTTTGATGTTTGTTGAGATTTCCAAAAAAAGTATCCCCGTGGTTTATGGATGGTCCCAACCTTAGGATTTTGACCTTTAGGATTGAAGAATATTAAAATTTGGTTTATTTTAATAATTTTAGAATATTTTACTTTACAAATAAAATTTTAGAATGCAAAAAAAAAAATCTTTTAAATTTCACAGAATTTTTTTTATTGAATTTTTTCAATTCTGATTTTACCAATTAGAATTTTACAATTTTACAGTTTTTAACTAAGCATTTTAGAAAATTTAAAGTTTTAGAGTTGAAAAGCCTAGAATTTAAAATTTTGTGATTTAAGAATTTATCATTTTTACTACTAAAATTTTTCCGAATTTTTAAATACCTATTTGAATTCAAAAATAATTTTTGAATTTAAATTTTTGTGTTTTGATATTAAAAAAAAAATAGTTTGGGTTTAGAATTTTGTGGCTCACGAATAAAACACACCTGTTTTGGGATGCTTGTAATTTTCGAATTTTTGAATTGTATAATTTGAGCATTGTAGAATCTCACCTGATGCCTACCCCAGTAAAAATCACGCAATTTTATTGGTTGATTAACCGACATCTACAAAAACCAGCCTGATGTTGGTCAATATCTTTCACTGTTTGAATACTTCTAAGATTTATTTATTCACGAGACCTTCTATTATATATTTAAAACAAAAAAGTGCCTTATTTCTTCAAACCCAACATTTCACCTCACTTTCTCCTTATTATACATCGCAACCAAAATATCCCGACAACCCCGGCGCAGTATCTTCCCCGAGGGCGTCATCGGCAGCTCTGCGACAAAGTAAACCCCACCCCGCAGCTGTTTATAATCCCCTAGCTGCGTCCTTATCGATTCCACGATCACCGTCTCAATCTCCGCGTTCGCTTCGTCGTCGTTCCGCTTCACAACCAACGCCGCCGGCAGGTCATTCCCGGGCACCGGAACGCCCGTAACGCACACGTTGATGACGCCCGGGACGGACTGGATGACTGTTTCTAGTTCGGTCGGGGAGATTTGGTATCCGTTGTACTTGATGATGTCCTTTTTGCGATCTACGATGTAGAGGAGGCCGTCCTCGTCGACCCGTCCGATGTCACCGGTGTGGAGCCATCCGTCCGGGTCGAGCATTTCCGCCGTGGCTTCGCTGTTTCCGTAGTAGCCCATGAACGTGCAGAGGCCTGCCCGTACCAGGATCTCGCCCTCTTGGTCGATGTCTAGTGGGCGTCCGGCGTCGTCCACGATCTTCAGCTCGTAGTTGGGCTTGACGAAGCCGCTGGAGCCCTGCTTGTAGGTGGAGTTTTCCGAGCTGGTCACGGCGCCGGCCGCTTCCGACAGTCCGTACAGGGCGCACATCTCGCCGTGCGGGACGGTTCGCTCGAAGAGTTGCTTCAGGTCGCCGGAGATGGAGGCACCGCCGCAGATGCTGACCCGGAGGCTGGCGAGGGTTGATTGCTGGAGTTGGGGGTGCTTGAGAAGTTGGTAGGTTGTTGCCGGTGAGAAGAAGGTAATGGTGACGCGGTATTGGTTGATGAAGTCCAGAGCGAGGTTGGGGCTGTACGGTTCTCGGGTGATGATCCGCTTCGCACCGAAGATGGTTCCCAGGAGGAGGAAGGCGAAGCCGGAGTACCAGTAGAGGGAGCTGAAGCAGAGGATGACGTCGTTGGGGTAGCAGTTGTTGAGTCCGGTTACGCTGACTATGGAGGCACTGTGTGACAAGCTCACGCCTTTGGATCTTCCGGTTGTTCCCGACGAGCACAGGATGATTGCTAGTTCGGTAGAAGCGTCTTCAAAGTGAACGGGACTGTTGAGAAAAGAAGCCTTATTTGTATCCAAAAAAGTCTAACAGAAGGTCATTCTACTCACACAAACTCCTCCTCGACCCCAGTCGGAACCAGCAGATCTTCCACGTACATGAACCCCTCCAAACGCTTCCCAAAAACGACCACGCTCGCTCGAATCCCGGCGATCTCCATCGCAGCGCTCATCTCCCCGATCGTCTCCTGATCGCAGAACACCAGCGTCGGCCGCACCGTCCCAAGCATGTGCCCCAGATCGTCCCGCTTGAACGTCGCGTCCAGCGTATTAACCGGAATGCCCAGCGCAAAGCAGGCAAACAGCGCCGGAGCCACGTGCTCCCCATTGCGAACGGCCATTGCGATGATGTCCGCACGATCCCGCGAGTACCCGAGCCCCGTCAAGGCTTGAGCTACGCGGATCGTGCGCAGGCGGAGCTCGCCGCAGGATACCTCGGCACCGCTGTCGGCACTGACCTGGGCGATCGTGGTTGGGGTTTGGGCGAGGCGGTTCAGGACCAGTTCGCCCAGCGATTGGTTAGGGTTGAAGACCGGGGAGGTTCGGGCGCCACGCCAAATTCGGGTGGTCGGATCGTAGAAGGCGGCGACGTTGCGTGGGGAACGCATGGTTGCTGGAAAGAGCATTTAAAAGGGATCGTTTGTGGGTGAAATAAAGATAAACGATGCATGTTCGACCAATCGATATCGAAACGGTAAAATCAGAACCGCTCGACAACTCGTACGACGAACGGCATTTTTCAAACAGGGATCCCATGGGTTACCTCACTGTTGAGTGACTTCGAAACGAGGCAGTTCAATGTCAATCAACGTAGAGGCACAGAGAACAGATGTACATCTAGGCTCTAACTTGTGTGTAAACACTGTTGCACTAAAAAAGTGCGTTGCATACAATCTTGCATCAAAGATACGTTGCAGGATACGTTGACGGCGCCACCGTCGCGGCTGAGAATACTTGACATAACAATGAAAAAGGCTCAATAATTCCGAAAGAAAATAAATGTAAACCTCGTTTAAATAGAAAATTCCCTTCTGTATAATTCCAGTCGACTAAAAATAATGCAAAAATGCATAAACATAAACATAAACAAATGCAACCTAACAGAAATTTCATTCAAAAATGATTTTTCAAGCGACAACTTAAAATAGTCCCTTTACACATGTTATGTTCGATTTCGTTTTGTTTACCTTCTTTGGCGCGTAAAATTGCAACCCTCTGATGAAGGACAGTCAGACATTGGTCTGATGTCGTTCGTACGGAATGTTTTATGTAGTGATTAGATGGTCCAACGTTCTGCTACTGTAGGCCATCATGATTTTGGAAGTGGCGCTATCTAGGCGGATGGTTCACACCCTAGCTCTTTTCAACGTATTTTGGTTTGAATTTTTATACACGTTTTTCAATGCTGTTTGTTCAATGATATACATCTGTTCTCTGCGGTAGAGGTAACGGAGTGTCATTTGCTGTACTGATTAGACAAAATAGAACAACAACAATGACAATTGCTTGTCATTTCGTGTAATGTTGATTATATCTTAATGAACAGTAACTGTTGACTTTTTCTAGAACTAATGCGTTCGACGTAATTATAGTGTTTTGATTGTCTATCTTTCGTTAAGGCTACACAGTAAAAAAATCATGGTAACATTACTTCTGGGAAAAATGTGCAATTTCACCACTTTCCTAATGTAATGTCACTTATTGAGTCTAAATTAAGGTAAAATTACATCATAAAAGAGGTAATATTCAACCTTAAAAAATGACACCTTTCAAATTTACACAATTTTTTCAACTGTGTAGTACGGAGCTCGGAAGGAACGCAAAACTCCATTTAAAAATTGGTCATGAAACATATTTTTTCTAAACCAGCTTATAATTTTTTTATGATCCTAAACATATTTTTTTTTAATTTAGCTGAAAAGTAACAGAAATGTAAAGTGGCGTCAGACGTTTCTTCGCGCGGTGCTTGTTTGCAAAATGTATTGATGGAAAAATCAAATGAATTTGAAATTGCTTATTTGAATGAGACTGAACATTAAAAACGTTTATATAATTTTGTGTTCGATATAATATTATTGAAACCCCATAATTTCCTCATGAGGCCGAATCTCAAAACGCAGACTCTTGAAATACCAAAAATAAAAAAGAACGGATTTTGTTTTTTGCTCGGAATGAAGTTAAGCAGAAGAAAAAGCCACACAAATATTTATGTTATTGCAAAAATTACAAATTTAGAAAACCAAAAAAAAAAAATAGAAAACTCCAATATTTGAATATTTTAAAATTCACTTTTTTTAAATAGAATTTAAGATTCAAAACAAAATTTATAAATATTAAAATTCCAAAATAATTATAAAATTTAAAAAAATAGGAATTTAAAAATTCAAAAAAATCAAAAATAAAGAAATTAAAAAAAATATTCCGAGATTCCAAAATTTGAAAAATAAAAGTTCAGAAATAGAAAAAAACACAGATATACAGATACCTGCAAATTTTAAACTATTAAAATTCAATAATAAAAAAAATATTTAAAAAAATCAAAGTTGGAATATTCTGAAATTTAAAATTAAAATCTTTAAATAATTAAAACGCAACGATTCAAAAAAAAAAAAACAAAAATTCAGAAGTCTTATGAAATGATGCATAATTTTTAAATACAAAATTCAAAAAAACATTGAAAAAAAATGCAGATATTTAGAACTAAAAAAATAACATTATTCGAAAATTCTGAAATCAACAATTGAAAAAATTAAAGTCAAGAAATAAAATAACAAACATTCAAAAACAAAATTTATTAATATTAAAATTCTAAAATTCACAAATTCAAAAACTTAAAATTTGAGAGATTTCAAAATTGAGAAATTCGGAAATAATAAAACATAACAAGTTTAAAATTCCAAAATCAAAAAAAAAAATCCGAAATTTGAAAAATAAAAGTTTTGAAATAGAATAAAAAAACATTCAAAAATTTAAGATAAAAAACAAATGTTCAAAAACCTACAAATTTATAAATATAAATATTAAACAATATATAAATTTAATTTTTTAGGAATTTCAAAATTGTAAAAATCAAAATTAAAGAAATAAAAAAAATACAAAATTTAGGAATCTCAAAATTTAAAGCATAAAAGTTAAGAATAAAAAAACACAGATATTCAGAAACATGCAAATTTAAAACTATTTAAATTCTCAAATTCCAAAATTAAAAAAATAAAATTATAAAATTTTCAAAATTAAAACGCAGCGATTAAAAAAAACACAAATTCAGAAATTTTATAATACATAATTTTTAAATTCAGAAATCAAAAAAAAAATTACATAAAAAATACAAATATTTAGAACTTAAAAAAAAACATTATTCGTAAATTCTGAAATTAAGAATTCAATAAATTAAAGTCAACAAAAAAATTAACAAATATTCAAAAACTTGCAAATTTATAAATATTTAAATTCTAAAATTCAGGAGTTCAAAACTAAAAATTTGAGAGATTTCAAAATTTAAAAAAAATCGGAAATAAGGAATTAAAAAAAGTTAATAAATTACAAAATTAATTTTTTTTTAATTCCGAAATTAAAAAAAAAACAATTAAATTAAAATTTTAAATTCGGATTTTTAAAACTCAACGATTCAAATTTTAAAAAATCAAAACTTCAGAAATTGTATGATGCATTATTTTAAAATTCAGAATTCAAACAAAAATAATTGAAAAATATACAAATATTTAAAACTTTAAAGAAAATCAATATTCGAAAATTCAGAAATAAAAAATTGAAAAAATTTAAGTCAACAAATAGAATAACAAATATTCAAAAACTTGCTAAATGCAGGAAAAAATGGGAAATAAAAAGGTTAAAAATTCAAAAATTGACAAATTTAGAAATTCCGAAATTAAAAAATAAAAGATAAGAAATAAAAATACTCAAAAACTTGCTTATTTAAAAATATTAATATTCACAAATTCCAGAACTAAAAAATAACATAAAGAATTTTCAAAATTCAAAAATTCGGAAATTTCATATTTTATTTTTCAAATTCTAAAATGCATAGGTTTAAACATTTGAATTTTCAGAATTCAGAAATTTTATGGTGCATAAATTTTAAAATTCAGAATTAAGAAAAGATCGAATCTCAAAACGCAGAATCTTGAAATACAAAAATTTTAAAAGAAAGGATTTTTTTGCTCTGAATGAAGTAAAATAGAGGCAAAATTCATAAAAATAATCATAGAAATTTGTGGCTATAAGAAAATCAAAAAATATCGAAAACCAAAAATAAAAAATAAACATTATTTGATAATTTAGAAATTCAAAAATGGAAAAATTAAAGTAATGATTCGAAAATCCAGAAATTTCTTGGTGCATAATTTTATAATTCAGAATTAAAAATAATTGAAAATTAAAAAAAAAATAAAAGCTTAACATTTTAAAATTTCAAGAAAATATGTATAAATATTTGAAAATTTTGATATTTTAGAAATCCAACATTTGACTGTTTGAAAATTGTTAAAATTCCAACATAAAAAACTCAAGAGTTAAATACAGAGCGGATTCGTTAATTCGAATTTTACTACATCCAATGTTTGTCAATTCGAACGTATTCGAATTAAAAAGAAAACGTCAGCACCAATTGTCAAAAACCCTGTGTTAAAAAATAAATAAAATAAATGCATCTGTAGTTTGTACTGGATAGTCCACATCCTCGCCAAAATTTCAATTTGAGAGGTTAAGAATTTAAGGTGAAACGGGAAGGCAGCGTCATATTGATACCACGACTCGAGTTTTTGGAAGCACCGTTAAGAGAAATACAGTAACTTAGGAAGTTGCACTTTTTGCAGACGATAAAATGGTCGGTAGCATGCAATCTGATGTTGAGTTCAGAAATTGATTAAAGTTAAACAGAAGTTGTCCAGTAACTGGTGTCCCGTTTCACCTTAAGAATTTAGTAATTTGTGTATCCTTGAATTTTGATTTTTCCATTTATCTTTTTATTTTCCTCCCCCAACAACTTCTCTTGTCCGCGTTCCTTCCGAGCTTAGCTCATTAAGTCAACCAATCAGAACTGTTCAATGAACTCCATAACTGTATCAAGATCCCTGATCCAAATTGTTAAGCCCAACTATGTATCTTATGTACTCACTAATCAACCCAGGCGACAATGCACTTTACCTTCGCAATCTCTTCAAAACAAGTTTAAACTTACCTATTCCGTGCGTCTCGTCTCGTGTGCGCGCACGATCTCTCCGGAACAACCAACAGAGAACTAACGATCGCGTACATCGCGTTAGTGCACTTAAATAGCAGGCGCTTGCAACTATACTGTACCTTGTGTGATATCGTGCCGCAAACCGTTCATTTCCCGTACCTGAGATCTGTACCTTCGATGGCAATTAGTTGAATTTTTTAGATGTGTGGAATTCTTCATTGTTTGGTTAGAAATTATATACATTTTTGAACTGTTTATTTCAAACTTTTTTCGAGAATCATCTTCTTAGCTAATACCCGAACAATCTTTCCCGAGGGAGTCATTGGTAGCTGATCTACAAAGTGGACTCCACCTCGAAGGTGTTTGTAGTTTGGAAGGCGCTTCTCCGCCTCCTTCAGTACAAGATCACTGTCAAGCGGGACAGCTGACTTGGGATTTTGGACTACCAAAGCCGTTACCAGATCGTCCCCGGTTTCCGTAGGGAGTCCAACGACGCACACGGTAGCCCCACCGCAAATACTCTGCAGAACAGCTTCCACGTCACTCGGAGATATCTGGTAGTTCCGGTACTTGATCAGGTCCTTCTTGCGATCCACCACGTACAACAGCCCGTCCTCGTCGAACCGTCCAATGTCCCCGGAATGCATCCAACCTTCATCGTCCAGCATTTCCCTGGTAGCCCCATCATTCCCGTAATACCCCAAGAACACATACTTGGTCCTGACCAGGATCTCCCCTTCCTGCCCAATCCCAAGCGTAACCCCACCGTCATCCACAATCTTGATCTCCATCCTTGGTCCCGCAAAGCCCACACTTCCATCCCGGTAAAACTCCCCCTTGGTGTAACTCACCGCGGTAGAAATCTCCGAAAACCCGTACATAACCTCCAACGATCGTCCCGGAATAAGCCGATCGAACGCCTGCTTCAAGCTCGCCGACACCGCACTCCCTCCACACATCGGCAGCCGCAAGCTGGCCAGGGCACTCACCGACGCCGCCGGATCGTTCGCGATCGCCCACGCTTGCGACGGTGGCACGATCACGGCCGACACCCGGTACCGCTGGATGATGTCCAGCGTGCGCGGCACGGTGAAGGTATCGCGGGTGATGATCCTCGTTGCACCTAGGGCCGTTCCGGCCAGCAGCATGATCAACCCGGACAGCCAGTAGAGGGAACTGTACGCGAAGATGACGTCGTCGGTTTGGAGGAGGTAAAAGCTGGCCACGTGAGCGATGCAGATCGAGTGGGACAGCGAGACGGCTTTGGAGCGACCGGTGGTGCCGGAGGAGCAGACTAGGACGGCGGGTTGGTTGTTTGGGGTTTCGATGTTGACGGGGCTGGAAAGGGGTCGGGTTAGGAATTGGTGATCGAGATTGCTGAACAAACTTACACGAAACTGTCCTCGATCCCGGTTGGCACGAGCAGATCTTCAACGTGAGTGTATCCGGCGATCTTATCGCCCAGTACGATCACCTTGGGAGTGACACCCGTCAACTCGCAAGCCGCTGTCAACTCACCAAGCGTTTCGCTGTCACAAAATACCAGCTTGGGCTTAACGATCGCCAGGATGTGACCCAGATCGTCCCGTTGAAAGCTGGGATCCATGGTATTAACGGGGATTCCCAGCGCAAAGCAGGCAAACGCGACCGGTGCCGTATGCTCGCCGTTGCGAACGGCCATCGCGTAGATGTCCCTGGGATTCCCGAGCCCCAACTTGATCAGGTTCTGCGCGACCCGAACCGTCCGCAGGTACATCTCACCTCCGGTAACCTCAACTCCACTGTCCGCACTAATTTGAACCACTTTGCTGGGATTCCGCGCGAGCATTCCGAGGATCAGCTGGCCGAGACCTTGGTCCGGGTTCAGCAACGGTGGAGTCGGTAGACCGCGCCAAACGCGGGTCGCCGGGTCGTAGAACGTGTACAGGTCTCGCAACGGGCGCATGGTGATCGTTGTTGACGCGATCGAGTGTGGAGAATGACTGGCTGGAATCTACCGGCTGATTAGAAGTGGCACACGCGGAAGACAAGATAAGAGCGTGGTTTAACGGGTTAAACGTGATTTGGCTTAATGTGTTGAGTCATTCAGACAACCTCTATCTTTTTTTTTTGGAGTGGACGGGATGTAATCAACATAAATCAATGGGACTTTGGAACGATCTTTTATTCAGAACATTTTTCCAAAACAATCTTTTTCGCTAGTCGTCGGACGACCTTGCCAGACGGAGTCATTGGTAGCTGATCCGCAAAGTAAACTCCACCTCGAAGATGTTTGTAGTCGGGAAGTTTCTGCGCAACTTCCTGAACGATCAACTCGCTACCAAGAGTTTCAGAGCTGCGAACTACCAACGCGGTTACCAAGTCATTCCCGTTCTCCTGAGGGATTCCCACGACGCATACCGCAGCTACTCCTTCAATACCCTGCACCACAGCTTCCACGTCACTCGGAGATATCTGGTAGTTCCCGTATTTGATGATGTCCTTCTTGCGATCTACCACGTACATCAACCCGTCCTCGTCGAACCGTCCAATATCCCCAGTGTGAAGCCAACCGTCACCGTCCAGCATCTCTTCCGTAGCTTCTCGATTCCCAAAATACCCCAAAAACACCAGCTTCGTCCTCACCAGGATCTCCCCGTCCCGTCCGATCCCAACCGCGCAGCTGTCCTCATCCACGATCTTGATCTCAACGCCAGGCCGCGTAAACCCAACGCTCCCATCCCGGTAGAACCCTTCCCGGGTGAACGTCACCGCGTAACCAACCTCCGAGAACCCGTACGCAATCTCCAGGATCTTACCCGGGAAGCGCGCTTCAAACGATCGCTTCAATCCCGCCGAAACGACGCTACCTCCGGCGAACGCCAGTCGCAGCGATCGGAACGAGTCCGCCGTAACCGCTGAATCGTTGACGATCGCCCAAGCTTGTGTCGGCGGGATGAACAGTGCCGATACGCGGAAGCGCTGGACGAGGTCCAGCGTGCGTTGAACGGTGAACGGATCTCGGGTTATGATGCGGGTTGCACCCGCGAGGGTTCCGGCGAGGACCATTACGAGGCCGGACAGCCAGTAGAGGGAGCTGTACGCGAACAGGATGTCGCTGGCGTGGCACTCGAAGAAGTTGGCCACGTGGGCGATGCAGATCGAGTGGGATAGGGAGACCGCTTTGGAGCGACCCGTGGTTCCGGATGAGCAGAGCAGGATGGCGAGTTCCGTTGAGGGGTTGTCGAGGTGAACGGGGCTGAAAGGGAATCGCGTTACTTGATGATCTTGATTGGGGTTTCTGAAGTAGCTTACACGAAGGTGTTTTCAACTCCAGTTGGTACGAGTAGATCTTCAACGTGACTGAATCCGGTGACCTTGTCTCCAAATACGATGACCTTGGGAGCGATACCTGCTATCTCGCAAGCAGGTATCATCTCAACCAGGGTTTCACTTTCGCAAAATACCAACTTGGGCTTCACCGATCCGAGCATGTGAGCAAGATCATCCCGTTGAAAGGTGGGATCCAGGGTATTCACGGGGATTCCCAACGCAAAGCAGGCAAACAGAACTGGTGCCGTATGTTCCCCGTTGCGAACGATCATCGCGAAGACGTTCTTCGGACTCCGCGTCCCGTATCCCAACTTGATCAGGTTCTGAGCTACTCGAACAGTCCGAAGATACATCTCACCTCCGGTAACCTCAACTTCACTGTCCGCAGATATTTGAACGACCTTGTTACGGGTACGATCAAGCATTCCTAGAACCGCCTGGCCAAGACTTTGATCCGGATTCCACAGCGAAGGAGTCGGTAGACCCCGCCAAATGTGGCTCGCTGGATCGTAGAAAGTACGGACGTCTCGTAACTTGTGCATGCTGATTTCCCGGGGTGATGCTCCAGTGATCGTAGGCAGAAGATAACTGACGAGATAGTTGTGTTGTACCTAATTAAATAATGGATGGGATGCAGCTAGATGATGCTGCATTATATATTTGAATAGACGAGCGTTATCAAGAACTGTATAGTCACGTTCGGTATCATAGTTCATACAGCAAACTTCCAGTAGAAGATGCAAAGGGCTCCTGATACCAGTTCTTCACTAGTCCACTTAACGGTAGTCAACCGTTAGGTATAACAATAACAAATACATAAAACGCAGCGTCCCCTCGATGCATTCTTCAATAGTTGATCGAACTACCTCGCCAGTTCTCCATAGCCTTCGAACGCATCAACATCCCACGATCATGCGCAAGTTACGAGACGTTCACACCTTCTACGATCCAGCGAGCCACATTTGGCGAGGTCTACCGACTCCACCGCTGTGGAATCCGGACCAAAGTCTCGGCCAAGCGGTTCTCGGAATGCTCGATCGTACCCGTAGCAAGGTGGTTCAAATTAGCGCTGACAGTGGAGTTGAGGTTACCGGAGGTGAGATGTACCTGAGGACGGTTCGAGTAGCTCAGAACCTGATCCAGTTGGGTTACGGGAATCCCGAGGATATCTTCGCCATGGCCGTTCGCAACGGAGAGCATGCGGCACCGGTTCTGTTTGCCTGCTTTGCGCTGGGAATCCCCGTGAATACCTTGGATCCATCGTTTCAACGGGACGATCTCGGTCACATTCTCGCGATCGTTAAGCCCAAGCTGGTATTTTGTGACAGCGAAACGCTTGGCGAGTTGACAGCGGCTTGCGAGTTGACAGGTGTCACTCCCAAACTAATCGTAGTTGGCGATAAGATCGCTGGCTACACTCACGTTGAAGATCTGCTAACCCCAACTGAGATCGAGGACAGTTTCGTGTAAGTTTGCTCGACAATCTCGATCAACACTTCCTAACCCCTCTTCTTTCCAGCCCCCTTCACCTCGACAACCCTTCGTCAACACCCGCCATCCTCATCTGCTCATCCGGAACCACGGGTCGCTCCAAAGCCGTCTCCCTGTCCCACTCGATCTGCATCGCCCACGTGGCCAACTTCTTCGAGTGCCACCCCAGCGACATCCTCTTCGCGTACAGCTCCCTCTACTGGCTGTCCGGACTGTTCACCCTTCTCGCCGGAACCCTGGCGGGTGCAACCCGCATCATAACTCGAGACCCGTTCACCGTTCAGCGCACGCTGGACATCGTCCAGCGCTACCAGCTGTCCGTCATTTCGTTCCCGCCGTCGCAGGCGTGGGCGATCGTGAACGATCCGGCTGCTACCGCCGACGCGTTCCGATCGCTGCGACTGCCGCTGTGCGGAGGAAGTGTCGTTTCGGCGAGCTTGAAGCGCGCGTTTGAGACGCGCTTCCCGGGGAAGGTTCTGGAAATTGCGTACGGGTTCTCGGAGGTTGGCTACGCGGTTACGACTACGCGGGAAGGGTTCTACCGGGATGGGAGTGTTGGGTTTACGCGGCCTGGCGTTGAGATCAAGATCGTGGATGAAAATAACTGCGCGGTTGGGATTGGACGGGACGGGGAGATTCTGGTGAGGACTAAGCTCGTGTTCTTGGGATATTACGGCAATCAAGCGGCTACCGAAGAGATGCTGGACGGTGAGGGGTGGCTTCACACCGGGGACATTGGACGGTTCGATGAGGACGGGTTGATGTACGTGGTGGATCGCAAGAAGGACATCATCAAGTACGGGAACTACCAGATATCTCCGAGTGACGTTGAAGCTGTGGTGCAGGGTATTGAGGGAGTAGCAGCGGTTTGCGTTGTAGGAATCCCTCAGGAGAACGGGAATGACTTGGCTACCGCGCTGGTGGTTCCTAGTTCGGAAACTGTTGGTACCGAATTTATTCTTCAGGAAACTGCGAAGAAACTACCCGACTATAAGCAACTTCGAGGTGGAGTTCGTTTTGTGGATAAGATTCCAATGACTCCATCAGGGAAGATCTTGCGCAGATTGGCGAAGGAGGTGATCATGGGATAAATTTGCTGAATAAAAAGTCATGATTTTGATTAAGTCTACAATTTTGTCAATAATAAAGAAATTCCAAGTTAAAATGAGAAAAATGAAGGTCTACATTTTAGCTAAATCCGGTCCGATAAGACCAAAAAACGCTTCTTTCTTATGGGGTTTAAGGTACTGTCATATATTGTTTGAGGATCCTTCTCGTACATTCTCAAGGCTAGTACGCAGATCGGAAGGAAAGGGGTCTCTCTGGCTTGCTTTAGCTGCCGCTGCTGCCCATTTGATTTTTTTCTTGACCGGTTCCTTCCGAAGTGCATATACCGCTTCAACTTGAATCACTCAGTTTTCGTCAAATCCTAACCCACACGCAGAAAAATAAAGCATATTTGAATCAACAAAACGTTTTGATGATTTGAAAATCATGATTTTTGTTGAATCAACGCTAAACGTCAAAGCAGGTTTTTTAAAACAACAAAAGACTTTTGTGGAATTGAGAAAACCAAGGTTTGCTTTAACGCAATTTTTGTTGTTGATTATATTCAACTAAAATTTTGTTGATTCAAACCTCATACATGTTGATTCTACAAAACATTTTTCTGCGTGCAATAATGAGTAAGTGGAGTATATTTCAGATTAGAATTACTGTCACCCAGATTTGAGTGAATTTCTGTCAAATGTTGTTAAATTCTGAGTTTTAATCACAAAAATCTGTTATTTTTTATCAATTTACTTAGTCCTCAGTAAGTTTGTATCACGCAGAAAAATATGTTGTACGATCAGCCAGTACGAGGTTTGACTCATCAAATTTTTGTTGAACATAATCAACAATATTTTGCGTTGAATCAAACTTGTTTCTTCTCATTTCCGCAAGAGTTATTTGCTGTTATGAAAAAAGGTGCTTTGACGTTTAGCGTTGATTCAATGAAAATCTTGTTTTTCAAAACGTTTTGTTTATTAAAATTTGCCTTATTTTTCTGCGTGATTTTACTAAAACTGAATGATTTTGAATTTGAGTGTACCATATTTGAGAGGGAGTTTTTGTTAAGGTCCTATCCAGGTTTTAATGCGAAGATGGCGTTTGAATGGTGGACGTCCGAAATGTCAAAATCATGCAGTGGTACCAATATTCCGAAAAAAGTGTGCCATGGCATGACAGCCACATTTGTTTTCTAATGTTGGTGCTTCTGCACGATTTTGACATTACGGATGTTCGCCATTCGAACGCCATATTCGCTTAAAAACCTGGATAAGCTATTGTGTTTCATATGTTTATACACTCAAAATAATGTTCACTACAATGTTGCATGAAAATTCCTGTGGCAGCCAATTTTTGTCCCGAAACAATGTTTTACATGAGTCATGCAACAATCGCCATACATTCATGTCAACTCTTCTTGATTTTCACGCAGCATACACTCATACAACTAAATGTCACGTGAAATTCATGCCTGAAAATTTGGAGGCGTGGCTTGCTGTCAGCTGCTTGTTGGTTTGCATGATAATCATGCAACACCCGCATGGAAACTGGTATGGAAAAAATCCATACACCTTTTCATGCAACATTGTGGTGAAATTGTTAGTGTAAGTTGGTATAGTTGGGATGGTGCATGAAATTCCTGTCTGAAAATTTCTAGCTGGGCGTGCAAGTCTCCAGCCGGTCAGTTTGCTGCTGATTCTCATCAAATGAACATCGTTTCGTTTTTTTTCTCGTTTCCCGAATCTGCTTGCGGTATTTTTTTTCGGAGTAAAATATTTGCGTAAAATAGTAAGTATTTGTTTCATCATTTTGTCAAAAAATTTGATTAATTTTATGTGCATTTTTTCTAGGCCACTGAATCAGTAGTTCCAGCGCGCAACCATCGGAGCCGGCCAACCGTAACCTGGAGCAGGATGCGGGCGAAGCCAAAAAGGTCCAGGTCACCAAGGTTACCAGGGAGCCAACGATGCAGAGGAGTAGGCGACGAAGGCATCGGTCCTGTACGACAACAGGTTAAGACACCCCGCGAGCAGCAAACGATACGCCGGAACCATGGGTGCGTCCTGAATTTCCAGACATGTAAAACGAGTGTATTGTGTAGAGTGTTGTTGTGTTATTGAGATTGTCGTGCTAGTGTGATTGTGTATAAGTGAATAAAAACAGCGAAAATAAAAGTTTAAAACTGCTGCTCAATTATTTCATTCAAAATTAATCATCAATAACAAAAAAAAAAACAAGAAGAAAATGCCCCACCCCCAACCTCCCCCGCTGTAAAAGTCATTAGAAAATCATATGATATTTGCATTCCAATCAGGCAGAGCTTGCGTGAATTTACTGCAACCGTAACGTGACATTCTTGTGATGTGGGGTATGACTGTATTGGTATATTTGAAAATGCATACAGCCTAGCCACTAGAGGTTCACGTAGATTTGGCATGAACATCCATATGGAAAATAACCACATATATTTTCATGCAACATTGTGGTGAACATTATTTTGAGTGTAGGACCTTTAAAAAAAATTCTAGATTTCAAGTCTCTCAAGGTGTGTTCGTTTGGGTTCATTGAGCGAGGGTCCTCACTGAGCCAGTGAGTAACTGTGAGGATTTCACTCAATAGGGTCCTAACTGGGTGATGAATAGAGAGAATGCGTAACGTGATTTTCGAATGATCCCACTTTGTTTACATCTACAAAGTAGGAGGCTGTTCAAGCTTAAGCATGGCTTTTTTCTTACTGGCAAATGAGCTGTTTTATTATCCAAAGTATGTGTTTTATTTTGCCTAGTTTTAAAAAAAAAATTGCTGGAAAATTTTGTGTGTTTTAAAGTTTTGATCGGTTAGAAGTGGTTTATCTTTTTTACGGGTGACGAAGATAAATTCTCTGGCTGATCTCGCCTTAAACTTTCTCAAAACTGACATCACCTCTAGGTTCCAAAAGCCACACAATTTTTATTCTTGCAAAAATACAATTTTTAATGATCGATAACAATACTTTTGTCGAACAGTAAATTGGTTCCACTTTGACAGTTCAAAATTGAGGCCATTTTGCGAACCACTATTCAGCACCCAGGGTCCTAATGTCAATTTTTATGGGAGCATTCTTTTATTACGTAACGCAAAATTTTTGATTTTTAGCCCCCCCCCCCCTCTCGTAACAAAATTTCCATACTAATTTTTAAAAAATTGTATGGAGCGTAACACGGTTTCCGACCCCCCCCCCCCCAACTGCGTTACGTAATAAAAGAACGCTCCCTATGTAAAACGGTAAAAAACACGATTTAAAACTATTTCTGATCACTTTTTTTCATTTTAATGCACAAAAAAATGACAAGTCAAGATTTCCCGATGGATCAACTCAACTCTCTATCAAGAAGGACCACGAAGTAAATTTTTCAAAATTGATTTAAAATCCATTTAAAATTCTTGGCGGTCGTTCAAAGGGTCAATTACTCAGAAAACTAATCTTTATCGTAGTGAACAATTATTTAAAAAAATTGCGTAATTTGAGGACCCAATTCCCAGTGAACTCTGAGTAAAACGCACTCAAATCCGACAGTTACCTTATTTAATCATTTCTGAGTAGGTTCAGTATTGACGAAAACCGAATGATTTTTAAATGTGCGTGTTTATTTATATCCTTTTATGCTTTACACCCTTATTTTAAATTACTCTGTTCTCGTCAAATTCAAACTCAGAAATGTAAGATGAATGTAAGAGTTGTTTAAATATTTCTCATAATTCAATATAAAATGAGTGAAATTCATCCCAAGTCTGACTTATGCGCAACACAGAAAAAAAAGATGGTAAAATTACAACTTGGATGGTGACAGATGTTGTGTTAAAAAAATATGTAAATTTACGTCAGGAACTGGTGCAATTTTCATTAGTTTTTGTTTAATTTTACATTTTTACACATTATCATCAACATTCCAAAATAAGGCTTTCTAGGCCCAGTGAACTATTTAACCCAAAAATGACAAACTTTACGTCACAGTGTCCTGATGCAAACAATGACCAAGCTCGAGCTGTCACTGCCCTGGGAAGCATGTTGGCTGACATATCGTGCGGTCAGTCAAAAAAAAAAAAAACAGCTGGAAGTCGCCTGACAAAAATCTTTGACTAGAAAGAGATAGGAAATCTGATGCAAACAAACATCCAGCAGCCATGTAAACATACTTTAAATGTGTTGGTAAATTTTTAACGAGAAAGCCTTAAGTTTTTGTGCACTTACTCAAGTTCGGTTTTGACGAAAACTGAGTGATTTGATGTCCAAAATCCTTAAATTTTCGACAAAGCCGAACCTGCTCAGAAATTATTAAACTGTCAGTTTTGAGTAAATTTCACTCAGAATTCAACGAAAATTGAGTGAAATTCACCCAGATCTGAGTGAAATCTACACAAATCTGACAATTTAGGGGACTCTTTTTGTGAGTAGGTTCGGTTTTGACGAAAATTGATTGATTTTGAATGTGCGTTTACACAAGAATCAGGGATTGTTCGGACCACAAAAACAAGCTTCATTATTTTTATTATATTTTTATTATCTTTTTCAAATTTACATAATAAAAGCGTTTGCTTCGTTTTTCGCATAATGTTGTGCAGCAGCCTTGCCCACAAATGGTGTGGCAGAAAAAAAAGAGTGTTTGAAAAAAAAGTATTGCAAAAATGAGTTTGTTTCAGTAAAAAGCTGCGCGCTTCCTCCACGATTTTTGGGAAGGATTCGTGTTAATCTTAGTGATAGGGGGTGTTTTTGCTTACGGGCTACAGGTAAATATTTATATGCATACGAGTGTGTGTGTGTGTGTGTGTTAACATTAGGGGTTTTCTGTGCTTGTGTGGCTTTTCCATGTTTTTGTGTGAGTGCTTTACATATCTCTTCTGTTCATTGGTAATTAGGTTTTGCAAGTTTTTTTTTGTTGTGTTATCACTAGATTTTTTTTTCATCTGTTTTTTTTTACTTCTCAAAATATATATAACAAAACTTTCTAACTATTACAATACCACGTTTTTTTTTAAATTTTGCGTCTGCGATTTTGCTAATTTTGTTTGTGTTTTAAAAAGGAAAAAAGCAAAGGTTAGGATATCTCACCTACACCGTCATAAAAATTGTGTTATTGTTTATGTGTGTGTTAGAAGAAAATAAAAGTAACTCCGTACTCTGCTCATTCTTCCTTTTTCTCCGTTTTCGCTGCCCAATTCCGTTTTCCGTACGATTCTATGTAAAATTACGTTGTTTTGATGTTTTTCTCTTCAATTTCAGCTCTCAGTAACCTAAAACTCTAGTATTTTCTCTAGCTCAATGAAAAAATAAGTAAAGGTTGGCGAACAAAAGCAAATGTCTCCGAAACAGAGGGAACAAACCACTAGATATTGTGTGAATTATTTTAGTTTCTATGTTTTTTTTTGTTGTTGAATAGTTTGCGTTTGCGCTTAGCTGAAATGTGTGTTCTTGATTTGTGTAATTAATAACTTAGTAACGATTACAATCACAATCTTTTCGTCTCGCTTTCTCTCTCTATCTCTCTCTCTCGCTCTAGGCTGGTGCGTTTTTTCGTGCAAAACTTCCCTAAGAGGCAGCTTCTTCCGTGTTTTTTTTTTCTGTTTGCTATTCGTCGGGGGGTAGTCAGATGGAATCTTCACTGTGGTGCAGCTTCTTCTTTCGTCGTGTGGCTTTGTGCGTGCTCTTAACTCGTTCTACTACTACTACTACCGCTACTAAACTAACCATCCAGTAATGCGAAATATTAACAGTCAAAAGCGAAAATACTAACATGTAAGTTTAAAAAAAGGGAGGGACAGGAAATATAGCAATAATAATAACATTAAAAACAAATAAATAAAAACGGTTTTCACATTAAAGTTTTGGAGGGGGCGGCGGTTATTGAATAAATAATTTTCTCAAATTAACATAGTAACAACATGAGGGACTACCACTGCAGAGAGGTTTGTTCTTTTTCGATTGTTTGTTTGTTTTTTTTTTGGCTCAAAACTACGCTGAAATCTGCTATAAAGAGTTTGTCGTGTTTTCTAATCCATAAAAAGGGTGGCACTCTCTTGCAATTACTAGAGCTCATTTTTGAAACGTCGATAAATTGATTGTACATATGTAAATACACATTTCCAATCAGGCTTTCGCATTACAACCATATCTTCAACATCCAACAGTGGCGCGATCCCGGCTTTTTCACTGAAAAACAAAACAAAAAGATTTTATAGCAATCACGCGCGTCGCCGCCGCCATTAAGGCGGCAGTTTGACAGCTACACTCTAATTTCAAATCACTTAATTTTCGTTAAAATCTGAACCATTACTCAAAATTGAGTTATTTAATTTTGACAAAAACTGAGTGATTTCAAATCAGCATGCAAATTGAAAAAAATACTTACTCAGCCACTCGGAAGGCGAGTGTGAAGTTATGACGTCGTTGTTGCGGTGTTAATTTGGTAAAATCAAAAGCTTCTGGAAGGAAATGATGAATCAGCGCACAAAATGCCATTCCATCTGACCAGCTGGTGGAAAAGTTCTCTATTTTAACGTGCTGTGGAGGAAATTGAGGGAGTGTTAATTTGATATACATTTTAAAAATTTAAAATAATGGAAAATAATTCTCTGTAGGCACCACCACTTGTGCAAATGCGCTGAATTTGTGTATGTGTGTGTTTTATGCGTGTCGTTACAAAGTTGCTATAATACAAGTAGCTACAAAATTTACTTTGCTATAAAACCAAAACCATAAAATTTGAGTTAGTACAATATGGTTAGAATAAAAAAAGAAGCTTATTTACAGTAGTACTGGCAACACTGGATTCTTAATTAACCCTTTTTTCAAGCAAATCCACGTAAGTGGGTTAAAGTTTTATTTGTAAACAAACAGTGTCTCTCACTCTCGCCAGTCAATGTTTACACAAAAAATACGCTGCTTGTGTACAAACTCAAATTGGTCCATTTATATTGTTTTGTCATGATTTTGGTAATTTTTTTTAACGGAAGATACTTGCAAACAAACGATGAACCTCACTTTTCTTCACCCCCAGCAAACGTCAAATTTATTGTTTTCCCGGAATTGACCAGTACAAGAAGCGATTTTTTGATATTTTTTGACTCAGAAAAATAGTGTCAATTCGAACCTCGATTCGAACTAAAACGTCAAAATCAGTTGTAAACTGTCAAGGTTGTTAATCGATAAAATTATCGTCGATAATATTATCGTATAACGATAATGATAATGGTTATCGTTTTTTGAATGAAATGCTTACATTTTCATAAAATACCGTATTATCTCGAAAAAAACTTTTTTTTTATAATTCACAGTATGGGTATCAAACGATTCGAAATTTTCCATGTATTTTAACTGTTTGAGAGTTTTTTTTGAATGAAATGCTAAAATTTTCACAAAATACCGTATTTTCTTGAAAATACTAAAATTTTTAAAATTTGCGATTAAAATTTTTGCATGCATTTTATACTGTTTTAGAGTTTTTCAATGAAAGATTCAAATTTTCACAAAATACAGTATTTTCTCGATAATACTCAAATTTGTATAATTCGCAATATGGGTATCAAACGATTCAAAATTTCGCATGTATTTTAACTGTTTTAGAGTTTTTTAAATAAAATACTTAAATTTTCACAAAATACCGTATTTTTTCGAAAATACTCAAATTTGTATAATTCGCAATATGGGTATCAAACGATTCGAAAATTTTGCATCCATTTTCACTGTTTTAGAGTTTTTCAATTAAATATTCAAATTTTCACAAATTACCATATTTTCTCGAAAATACTCAAATTTTTATAATTCGCGATATGGATATCAAACGATTCAAAATTTCGCATGTATTTTAACTGTTTTAGAGTTTTTTAAATGAAATACATAAATTTTCACAAAATACCGTATTTTCTCGAAAATACTCAAATTTGTATATTTCGCAATATGGGTATCAAACGATTCAAAATTTTGCATGCATTTTCATTGTTTTAGAGTTTTTCAATGAAATATTAAAATTTTCACAAATTACCGTATTTTCTCGAAAATACTCAAATTTTTATAATTCGCAATATGGGTATCAAACGATTCCAAATTTCGCATGTATTTTAACTGTTTTAGAGTTTTTTAAATAAAATACTTAAATTTTCACAAAATACCGTATTTTCTCGAAAATACTAAAATTTTCAAAATTAATAATATATCAAACGATTCAAAATTTCGCATGCATTTTCACTGTTTTAAAGTTTTTTGAATGACATACTCAAATTTTCACAAAATACCGTATTTTCTCGAAAATACTTAAATTTTTATAATTCTCAATATGAGTATCAAACGATTTGAATTTTGCATGATTTTTTAAACTGTTTTAGAGTTTTTTGAATAAAATACTCAAATTTTCACAAAATACCGTATTTGTTTTGAAAGTATTCAAATTTTTATGATTTGCAATATGGGTATCAAACGAAGCGAAATTTTTTATCTGCTTTTTCATTCAAAAAACTCTAAAACAGTTAAAATACATGCATAATTTCGAATCGTTTGATAACCATACTGCGAATCATAAAAAATTGAATATTTTCGTGAAACTACGGTATTTTGTGAAAATTTAAGCATTTCATAAAAAATCTAAAACAGTTAAAATACATGCAAATTTTCGAATCGTTTGATACCAATGTTGCGAATTATAAAAATTTGTGTGTTTTCGAAAAAATCAATATTTTGTGAAAATTTCGAATTGTTTGATACCCATATTGCAGATTATAACAATTTGAGTACGTTAAAAAAATACGGTATTTTTCAATTTTTTTTTGTATTTATATTTTGAAACTTACCATATTATCAAAAAAATATATATATATACTAAGAGGAAGGTCGAAAGCATAATTTGGTTGGTCACATTTTCTGTGATGTTTGACAAACACGGAAGCTTTCTCGCAGAGTAATACCACCTTGATATCATTTGGATACATCAGAAAAATTGTCTTAAAATTACGCCTATATTTGTATTACGTGCAAAAGAACAATTTCGAGCATGCAGTAAGCAAAAGTAAGGTTAGCTGAGCGATTTGGAACGTCTGTGCCAGTCTGTTTGGTGTGACGACGTGTGTGTGTGTGTATGGTTTTGACAGCCAAAAGAAGGGAAATTGTAAATATTTACAGCGAACGACAACGAAATGTGACACACGACAGATTGAGGTTAGGACGCATCCGTTTCTCCATGTTGCTTGTGGGATTTTAACAAAACGTGACGCGCAAGTTTAGTGTAGAAGTAGGAGGCAGAGCGAGAGTGACAAATCGCTGGCAACACCGGGCAATGTGTCGCGCCAGTTGCCAAATTTGTAAAGGTTATGACAGCGAAAAACAAAACCAGAATGAAAAAAAGAACAGATTTGCCATTTTAGAAACTTCACAGTCCAAAAAAATTACGGTGCAGATAAATTTAAACTGTTGTACCCCTCGGTCGTTGTCAGTTTGACACTTCCAGCCAACCGAGGGGCACGACACTTCAAATCTAAACCGCAACTTTTTTCAAACTGCATCAAAACAAAAGAGCGCAGTGTGTGTTTGGCGGCAGAGTTGACACCTATCAAATTTGCGTGTGTGTGTGTACCTCGTATCCATTTGTCTTCCTCTGGCACCACTGCAGTAATTGGTCCTTTGCGGTCGCGGCGCGGCGGTTCAGTGACGGGTCAGTGAAGGTAAACATGGCGCCGCCGCCGCCGGGCGTTGCTGGAGTCGATGGCGTTTTAGGGGAGCTGCTCGACGCGACAGCACGGTTTGTTTACGTTTTTGAGATTTAGAAAATTCGGTTTGTTTTGGTAAACATTTGCAAAGGGTTTTTTTTTGTTGGAAAAAAAAACACAGAAAGATGGGAAGAGAAGAAAGAAGAAAGGGACACAGAGAGAAAGAGAGAGAAGACGATGAGTTTTGTAATAAACTTTTTTGTTTTTCACGAGGACAGGGTCGGATTTCTGGGGGCAGTCTGACAAGCCTTTCCGGAAGATGGCAACACTGTAATGGGTGTGATCTGCCTTGGGAGAACGAATAACGGCAAGGTTTCGAAAAGGGAGGTGGGGAATGGGTTAGGTCGTCCGTCACGGGTTGGAAAGTTGGTTGGTTCCTCTACAGCTACAGTCGGGTCTTCTACACCGCGGATTACGGGATGAGGTTCATGTTACTTTTGTTAGTTACTTGGCTGTACTGCTTGTTTTCTACCGACCACAAAATGCTTCAAACGCTAAGTTTTAATGAACTTTTACGGATTACTTCAACTTGTACTTGTATTAGTTATGGACGATGAATATTACTCGAATGCTCTCTACCTCTAGAGGTTGGACTAAGTCGATGCGAGATCAAGCTACTGATAAATGATGATAAAATGTTTTTTTTTTTTTTAAATAAAGCCCGTTTGATTAGTTGCGTAAGATTCGCAGCGCGATGCTCGCGCTCGATACGTACTTTGGGGGTGATTGCGATGTGACGGAGTTCTGCTTGTCGAGCTGTCGGAACTTGGCCATCGCGGACATGGGTTTCGCGGTGCCGACCGTTTTCGTGGTTACTGGAAAAAAGAGAGAAAGAAACGTCAGTTAGAACCTCAAAATGCAAAAAAAAACAATTTTTCAGGCAACCTCAAAATAAACAATCTTGGCAGTTTGACAGCTAAGCTAAACCCGATTCATAAAGGCTCAAAATTGTTTGAGCGTGTACAAGTGTTTCGTCAACCGTCAACATCAATTGATCTGTGATGATCGAAGTGATCTGTTTTCATTTTTTTTAGACTCCTCCAGCAAACGTCAAATCAGATTGCACTGTCTTGCCGTTTGCTAGGGGTGTCGAAAAGTTTGGCACGGTGGCCACTCAAATCCCATTTTGTGTAGTTCTCTACAATTTGGGATTTTTTTTCGCGATTTTTAAATATATATTTTTTTGATTTGGATGAAACTTTGGCCATCAGCAATTCTTTGAGATTTTGGTCATTCGATTTTTATGTTTTTTTTTTATCCGTCTTTTTGGTGCCTTCGGTATGCCCAAAGAAGCCATTTTGCATCATTGGTTTGTCCATATAACTTTTCATACAAATTTGGCCGCTGTCCATACAAAAATGATATGTGAAAATTAAAAAATCTGTATCTTTTGAAGACATTTTTTTATCGGTTTGGTGGCTTCGGCAAAGTTATAAGTATGGATAAGAACTACACTGAAAAAAAAGAGACATGGTAAAATTTTTTTTGGTGATTTTTAATTTCACTTTTTGTCACTAAAACTTGATTTGCAAAAAAAAAACACTATTTTTATTTTCTGATATGTTCTAGGGGACATCAAATGCCAACTTTTCAGAAATTTCCAGAACGGGCAAAAAATCTTTGACCGAGTTATATGAGTTTTTGAATCAATACTGATTTTTTTTTCAAAAAATCGAAATATTGGTCGCACAAATTTTTCAACTTCATTTTTCGATGTAAAATCGAATTTGCAATCAAAAAGTACTTTAGTGAATTTTTTATGAAGTGCTCCGTTTTCAAGTTATAGCCAGTTTTAGGTAACTGTTTTGAAAATAGTCGCAGTTTTTCATTTTTTAAAATTAGTGCACATGTTTGCACACTTTCGGAAAAAAATATTTTTGAAAAGCCGAAAAAATGCTCTATATTTTGCTTTTATGAACTTTGTTGATACGAAATTTTTCGATCTTTTCGAAAACAATATTTTTATATTTTTTCAAATCAAGACTAACATTTCAAAAGGGCCAAGCATATAATATTGCAATATATTAATATTCTTTCACAAAAAAACAATGAATTTGTTGCGAAAACTATTTACAAAAAAAAGGCAACCGAACATGATTTCTGAATAAATTTAAAAAAACAAGCTTTTGTCATTTTTTGCAAAAAATAGAAAATTAACAACAAATTAATTCAAAATAAAGTAATTGAGGCATGAAGAGGTACAATTTTTACAATAAGAGAAAAATAAAACAATAAAAAAACTCAAAAATACTTCAGATTTTATAATTATTTTAAACATTGCCTAACATTGAGGTTTGAAAAGATTTTTTTTCTGGAAACGTGCAAAAAAAAAATTATATCAGGTACTATGATATTTTATTCTGAAAATCCATGTTGATTTATAGATTTGTCAGTATTTTAAGTTTTCAATTTTATTGAAATAAAATCCAGTTTCATAAGAATTCATGTTTTACTTTTTGATTTTGATTTTTTTGATGCGAAATTTGTTGAAAAGACAAAATCTTTAAACATATTTGTAATGACCTAATTAAAAAAACAGCTGGAATCTTTTTCAACATTTTTACATTTTTTTCTTCATATTTGTAAACAAACGTTTGGATTTTATTTGACAGTAATGTTTTTTCAATCAATTAAAATCAACCTTAATCTTCATTTGTTTTAACCCAAACTCATAAAAAAGATTAAAAGCAAGATTGTCTAATGTTTTTGAATGGCGGGCCAAATTTAAAGCTTACATGAGCTTGCGAGCCACAAAAGATTATTTTTTTAAATTGAAGTTGCGTTATTTCAATCTTTAAATTTAAAAAGTATCCTTTTTTCAGCTGATTTTTGGAAATTTCAGATATTTTTTTTAAACAATTTCGTCATTTAAGTAATAAACAACAGAAAACAACATTTATCAACAGTTTCGATCAAAATGGAAAACCTTTTCAATTGATTAAAAATTCAAATAACAAAACCAGAATTAACGGATTAAAATATTGAAAGGAACCCAAAAGGAACCTTTTGTTTTTGTTAAGTGCTTAAAACGAATTGAATGTAATTAATTGTAAATTGACAAAAATGTTACAAAATTATTCAAATTCCGACTATTTCTAGCAAAACAATGCAAAAGGGTCGTTGTTTACAAACCCACAACGGCCCTTTGATATTATTTTGGCATAGATTTGACATAGATTGAATCACAAATTCCCAACTTTTTCCCCGTCTTTTTTTTTTGCGATTTCCCGACTCGAGTGGCCACCCTGGTTTGGTTATGTTATTGCTTGCAAAATCAAAACAATTTGCGGGATGTCCAAACAGTTGACAGTTGCCTGAATTTTTTAACGTAATTTGTTTTGACAGTTGTGTGAAGGAGGTTTTAGACAATGACAAACAAACAAACAAACTCTCACTTTTTGACAGTTTGACACAATTTTGGTAGTTTGACAGCTAAACTAAACACGATCAATAATGAGTTAAAATTGTTTGAACGTACTGTGTTGCGTCAACATTGACTGATGCATAATGTAATTTGTTTTCATTCGTTCGACTACCTCAGAAAACGTCAAGTCATACCAAATATTTGCCGGATCTTTTCCGGAAGAGCCGGAAGAAGATCCCGCAGCAAGTTTGTTTTGATTTGGCGTTTGCTAAGTGAGTCAAAATGTTGTTGCTTGCAAAATAAACATAATTGTGGGGTGTTCAGATCGTTGACTGAAGTTTTTGACCTCGATTGTTTTGACAGTTGTTTGAAGTATTCAACGTCGTTTGTTTATCAATTGGAGAGGTTAATGATTGTTGTAGTATTGCGAATTCTTTTGAACTTTTCTAATCTATTCTTTCTCTAACTCTTCTAGGAAGCTGATTTTGACGGATGCCATAAAAGGTAAGCTGCTTGACCGCCATCTTCCTTGAATCACCTAGAAGCTTGCCGATGTTTGTAGTCTTAGTTTGCCCAACTTACCGGTCGTCCGGGTGGTAACCACTCCGCCATCCTGGGACTGCTGCTGCTGCACTTTCGAGGTGGTGGTCACTTCTGAAACAGATGGAAAAAAGAGAAAACACACACACATTAGCGCTTTCCGAGTTGCAACAAACACGAAGCAGGTTGTCTAAAGATCCACTCGGGTACTAAAGGGATTTGGTCAGTAACTATATATTTGGACAAAGCTAACGCTTTGCAGATTAGTACAACTACTAGCCGACGGGAGACGTTTCTACAACACGAGACGAATGGCTAAGCTCGCACAGCTGTGGACACGATAAAAACAACAACAAAACACACAATGAATGATTCGGGACAACAATCTGTGGAAGTTGGTCGCGCAGCGATGATGACAGTTAGGACAGAAAAACAACACATCAGGGAGGCTGCGCGCAGCGCAGCGCAGTTTGCGCGTACAACGGTGGAGCTTTGCATGCAACTTTTGCGCTTTGCATGCAAGTTTTTGATCAGCGAAGCGGGTTTCGACGGCGTTACACATTGAGCACGCAACACGCTAGGGAACACTCACACACAAATCCAGAGATATAAAAGAGACTCACTGAGCTCGCGTTGCGGTTTCAGTACATTTCTTTCGACTGAGATCGCGAATCTTCCGTGGTTGAGGTTGCTGTTAGAGGTTGCGCACATCAAGAGACTTCGGCCAGGTTCGGGCGCGCTTCGAGGTAGCTTCGCGGTGTTCTCGCTTCCGGAATTCGGTTCGTTTAGTAAAACACGCACACAACGGTTCATGTCCCGGGTCGCCATCAACACGAGGTGTTACACGAGTAAGCCTTCAACATTCAGATGGAAACCAAAGCCTTCCACAGAGATAGATATAGTAAACAGCATGCGAGTTTTTTTGTTTGTTTTGGTTTTTGAAGTGTTGGCGCGCGTCTTCTTCGGAAGTTCCTTCCAGCAGGCCGATCCCAATTGGTTTATCCACAGCCTAGGGGGTTCGCTAATATCTACAAACTAACGTTACGACTAGCACGTTCACAGTCATTCGTTGAAGGTTCAACTCTTGCAGAGTACGGGGGTAGCCTTCCAAACATCGTTCGTTACCGGACATCTAATGGAATGTATTTTCCCAGTGTGGGCGCTCGACGACCTTGAGTCGTGCAGATACGACTACACGGCGAACGACTGGTTCATCAGCTGTTCAAATGCGTCCTCGACGTTGTCTTCGTCCAGAAGACTGAGGTTGTTCATGGGGATATGGGGCATGGTTCGGCTCCGGGACAGGCCACCTCCGAGCGGAGGTTGGTAGTACTGCTGCTGCTGGGTCTGCTGAACCGGTTGCTGAACGCGCTGCTGGTACATCGGCTGTTGCTGCCGGTAGTCCTGCTGTTGCGAGTTCATGATGTTGAACTGCGCCGGGTTGTAGCTGTTGCCCATGGCGTACGACACGGGTCGGACAGCGTTCTGGGTCATACCCGACTTGTCGCGCAGAATGTTGTGCGTCGAGGCGGTCTTGGCCAGCGCGTTGAACGTGGGCTTCTGACCGGCGAAGTACGCCTCCATCGTGCGCTGTTTGTCGTTGACAGCCTGGTATTGAGGTTCGTAGCCGCCGTTGTACGGCGCTGGAAGCGCCAGCGTATGGCTTGACTTGGCGCGAGCCAAGCTGATAGGAGCAGCCGCAGGCTGCTGGTTCAGTCGTACCCAGGAGTCGGTGCGTGCCAGCGGAGCTGGCCGTGGAGGCTCGTAAGCCGGGAACCGCTGCACGTTGTTGTAGATGGCGAACTGCGGAGGTTGCGGCTTCGCCGCTTGCGGCGTATTCGGCACGATCTCCACCCGCGGAACGTTGAACTGAGGTTGGTACACCTCGCCGTAGTCCTGCGAGAAGCGCTTCTGGTTCGGCATCATCCGCTTCGGCGGCGTCGGACTCTTCTGCTTGATCAGCTTGAGCGAGCTGTGCAGGTTCTGCGCGATCGCAGATCCGCGCTCCGCGGAACCACCGCCACCACCAAGGTGGGACGGCTTGTTGCTGGAGTAGCTGGCCTGCTGGCTAACCGGTGCCTTCATGACGCGCGTCACGACGCGCATCTCCTGCGAGTCGATCGACTCCAGGTCGTCGTCTTCGACGTTGCTCGGCGAGTCCGAACTCATGGCGTCCGCGACCGTCAAGTAGTTGATCTGCTGGGGAGGAGGAGGAGCAGGAGCGCTGTACTGTTGCGGGCTGTACACCGAGTTGGTGCTGGTCAGCACGAGCGGTTGGTTGTCCGGATTGGTCAGCGAGTCGCTGCGGTTCAGCGTGAACGTCGATACCGACTCGGGCTGGGTGTAGTCCGTGAAGGTGTACGTGATGTCCGGCCGGGACTGGGCCTTGAAGTCGCCGACGTCTGGGAGCGAAGGTCGCTTCGCTTGGATGCGCTCGGGCAGCTGGAAGCTAAGCGGCTTCTCCGCGTACTTGAGCGATCCCTGGTAGGTCAGCGGTTGCTGAGTCGGTAGCGATCCTTTGTTCATGCCGAACTGATTGGCGGTGAACTTGGTGGAGGCGATGCTCGCGACCCGGTTACCACCGCTCGTGTCGGCCGGTTTCTTTCCGATCCAGGGAGCTGCCGGAGCCGGTTGGTCCAGCGGTTCCGCTGGCATGGCTTGGTAGTTCAGCACGTGGTGCGTTGGAGTTCGCTCGATTTTCGGTAGTGGGACGTACGGGGTTTCGTGGTAGCCGGCAGCTGCCAGGGACTTGACGAGACCCAGCTGAACCGGGATCGGTTCCGGCTTGACGTCCGGGGTTTCCTTGAAGCCGGCTTCGACGATCTGCTTGACGATGCCGCACGATACGTGGGCCGGGATTGGTTTCACAATCTCCGGTTCCGGATGGACCGGCTTGAAGTCCAGGTTGACCGGGGGTAGTTTCTTCGGGATTGGTTTAAATGCAGAAGTTGGGGCATGGGTGAACTGGGTAGGGTTGGATTGGGAGGCGGTTGGAGTTTTGGGCTTGGGGACAACAACCGGTGGCGGAGCGGGTTTGGATTTGTCCGGGATCTGAGGAGGTTGCTGGACGGAAGCGACATTCTTCGGTGGAAGCTTGGGTTGGGTCGGTTTCTGAACCGGTTTCGGCGGTTTGGCGAACTCCCGTCTCACAGATTCATCAAACGAAGCGCTCTCTGCCTTCTTCCAAAAGTTCATCGCTGAACACTTGGGAGCGCTCTTGGACGGAGCCACCATCCTGTTGGACTGCTCGGCCTTCTCGAAGTTGTGCTTCAGATGGTCAAACTTGTTGGACCAGTTGTTCCCACCCACGTGCTCCTTCACCGGATTCGACGACCACATCGCCTTCGGCGTCTGATTCTGCTTCTGCAAGAAGGCCATGAACTTCTTGTCATTTTCCGTCTTCGGCTTAAAGTCCGGCACCTCGACAACCGGCTTCACGATCGAAGCAACCGGCGTCTTCGCTTTGACCTCACGCGGTCGCTCCTTGCTCTGCTTCTGCTCGCCCTCCGAATCATCCTCGCTGTCAACTCCGTTGTCCAGCGGCTTCTTCGGAATATCGATCGTGTTGGCACGCTTCATCCGGAGCTTCTTGCTCGTGTACTTGTTCAGCGGTTTGCTGACCTCACCGTTGACGTGCGCTTCCTGCGCGTCTGGAGTTCGGCTTCTCGCGTTCGCCAGCCGGCGATTCGCCGGAGGTTCCTGCTTCACCACCTCTCGACTCACCATCTTATGAACCGTGTTGACAACCGCCTTCGGTGCATTCTTCTGCAGAACCACCTGCTCGGCCGTCTTGTGCGGTTCCTCCTCCTCCGAGGTCGACCCATCGTTGAAGGAGTACTTCTTGACCAGGGCGCGCTGCGCCGCCGTTTGCACCGGCTTCTTGAACGGATCGTTCGGCTTCACGTCGATCGGCTTGTGCTGCGAAGCAGCGGCAGGTTCGTGCCCGTTCGTTGGTGCATCGAAGCTTTGCGACTGACGGAACAGCTTCTGCTTCGCTTTGCGATCGGCTGGTTTGGCGTTAGCTTCCTGGCCGTTTGGTATAAACTGACTTGGACGCTTCATGGCGAACGTCGAAGCGGTGGGAGCTGGAGCTGGAGCGCTGGAGAGGACTGTTCCCAGCGATTGCTGCTTCTGAAGCGAGTACGGGAGTTGGGATTTTTCCGGAGTTTTGGACTTTTCCGGGGTCGCCGAAGGCGAGTGCGAAGACATGGTCTCCATGCGTCCGATTTCCTCGATGAAGCGTCTCGCGTCAGCGAGTTCCTCGCGGCTAACGCCAACCGTGTGGCGATTATTTCGGTTCCGTCTTTTCGCGAAGCGAGCGCTTCCCCTACGAGCCTGGCTATAATCAACCTTGTCCTCTACTCCGTCGACAATCTCTTCGACGGGAGAGACCTGCTCGGGCAGCCGCTCCGGCTGCATCAGCCCCAGCTGAAGCCGACACGCGAGCGTTAGCAGCGCGTTCCGCTTCCCGCTGTCCAAGTTCATGTCCTTTCCATCTCGCAGCGACAGCTGCAACCGCAGCAGTGCCGCTGTAACATCATGCAAAATACCATCGACCCCGTCCTGCTGCCCTCTCGCTACACTACTACCACCTGGCCCGGCAGCGTTAGCCGCTGCCGCAGCCCCAACACCAATACCACGGTACAGTTCCATGTTGTCATGCAAACCGGCCGCCAGAAGCCGCAGGTCTTCGCCGGACTCGGTGCCGGAATCCTCGACCGGGGCCACTGGCTTCTTCTTGTGTAACAAAATGCCCTGCAGCAGTGGCAGCAGCAGCGACTCACCCTGAATGCTGGCGTTAGCGTTAGCGTCGTTCTGCGGTTGCTGTTGTTGTTGTCGCTCGCGCTGCAAGTCGGCCGTTACGCTGGCTACGATGTCGGCACACGCTGGAAGAGAATCGGATGGATTGGTCGGGGGGTCTAGTGGAGTCGGGATCGGGTTGGAAGGCCTGTCGTCGCGGCGATCAGCGTTACCTTGCTTCCTCTTCCTACTTGCTCGCGCTTGTGGGCGTGGCTTACGGTTTCTATGGGAGCGTGTCAGTTTGTTGTTGTTTTGGTGAGGTATGGTCAGGCGTTTGTGGTGACGCAGCTTGGTCTGTCTCATTTGGGCGTTTTATGGGGTTCTGAGATAGAGTTGTTCTGTGGTGGTTGATTGGTTGGGTATTAAACCAAAGAGCAAGATAAAAGTAACGTGAAACGCAGGCCTTTCGAACGGAAATCTTTGGAGTGCGTTTAGTGAGTTTCAGAGAGAGAAAGATAGGGGGTCGCGTTGAGGGTTTTGTTATTGGGCGGTACCTTCTTTCTCGGCCATAATCTGTCGGAGACGGGCGCGGATTCGGCGGCGTTCTTCGTAGTTGGTCGATGAGTCCAGCTGAAATGGTGACCAGCGTTAGCAGTGCTAAACGTACTCCATTTGACAGATGCTAACGCTACCTCATGGCTTGCTTGAATCAAGGCGGATCAACCATCAGGTAACGCATCTGTCAAACAAAATTGCGTCCAAATTTGGACAAGCCAAACTTACCAACTGCTTCAGCGAGGCTTCGTCCCAAATCTGCTCAAGGTTCTCGATGCTTGGCTTCGGAGCGTTGCTGCTGCTGGATGCGGTCGACTTGACGGTACGGGTGGTTGTTACTTTGGAGACCTGTCGGAGCAAACAGAGAACCAAATTTAGTCAGGCCGGTCTCGACTTTTTTAATTCGGAATGAAATTCTTCAAATTGCCGCCGATGCAGCGGATGTGTGTGTGCTAACGCTCAACGCCGGAATGTGCAGTGCGGGTCCTATTTATAAGACGGACGCGCGCAGAACAAAAGCGAAACCATCTCCCCCAAGACGACGACGAACACGACGAAAAGGTGGGAATCTATTTTCGAAAAATCAGAATCGGGGCCCGCGCTGAGTAATTGCCGCGCGCTTTCGCAAGAAACCGTCGCACCACCGCTTTTCCGACGTTTCGGTCACATAACGTATCGTTCGGAGAAGACAGCAAGAGTACAAAGATCGTCAGCTGATCGACTAGAACGTTTAGAGCTCTCCGAGTTCGGTGCGTTCAAGGTCGTTAAAGAAAAGGTAATATTTACACGCGGTTGTTTTTCGTCAACACCGCGTGTGTGCGTCCCCTAATGGGATTGCTGACTTTTCCGGCAGCAGCAGGCGATGATTGATCGTTCCCGAAGGTTGCGTGCTTTAAACTCAACTTTGCGTACGGTTTGTTTGAGCGTGTTTTTTGACAGCTGTCGTTTTGGCCCATGCAGCAAACGCTGCTTAAACTCAACTTTGTTTACATTTTCAATAAACGTGCACTGCGTAATTTTGACCGCTTCGAGACAAAAGGTTCCGCTTCCGGCTCGTCTTTCTTCGTGGAAGAAGGAGCGGGAAAACACCATTTAAAATGTTTTTCGCTCGCAAAATTACTCATCCGACGTAATTAACCATTATAACTGCGCGATATTCCGTGCGGTACAAAGAAGGTCTATTTTAAAGCGGCGGACGCCGCCGCGCAAATACAAGATAAAAGGCCATAATATTTACAATCCTCGGCAGACATCGTGGAATATCGTTTTTTTTTAAACGTCACAAAAAAATTGTCGTCCGAAATTCCCCTTAAGGAAACGGGGTTTGACCTTATTTTGGGTCGGGGCCAATTTCTCGGACAGGGATTTTCCCGGCGATCGGTGAAAAAAGTGGTAATAAGTTATTTGGCGCAATTATTCATCTCTCGGCGAAAGGGAAAACAGTCCATTTAAGGAGATGTGTATACGCTAAAGGAAAGTAGCATCATCATCATCGTCGTCATTATTGTGTGAAATGTGGAAGGCGCAGTAGAACAAGTCGCGTGCCTAGAACGTCATTTGTTGTCGTCGAACCGGTTTCGTTTGATTAATTGGCACCATTTTTTGTGGGTTAGGTACTAAAAAATTTTACCCCAAAAATGCTTCAAAGCAATCTAGGAACATGTAAAGCAAGATGGCGTCCAATATGGCGGTGGCTGATTTTTGAAAATATTCATTATCATTAAATAACTATATGCATTTTGTTATAATTTTTGGTTATCAAATTTGATAACTAAGTTTGAAATTTGTTATTTTGCTGATGTCGTAATACAGTCCAAGCTCGATTATATTGAATGTTGACCTTAAATATTACTAAATGCATTTCTCAATATTTCATAACCGCCTTTTTTGTCCGCCATCTCAGATTTAAAAATTCTAATTAAATTTAGAGTGATTTAGGGGTCATAATAAAGCTCGATAATCAAAATTTAAAAAATAATAATAAAAATAACAAAATATTTTTTAAAGTTACTAAAATTTTTAGGAAATAAAATTGTTGAGAGAATACTCAAATTTTAAAAATCGACATCAGAGGAACCCGGTTCTTTAGGTAAAAATAAGTTACTCGTCAGGGTTAACTCGGATCGTTTGAGGTCTTCTTGTTTGTCACAAAATTTGATATAAGATTTCAAACAAACAGTGAACGTCACCTTTTGAAGGTATTTTGTGATTTTTGCTTTTCCCCATACATTTTTGCGAATTTTCTTCATACAAACTTCAACGCTTAACCGATCTGGTTCAAAATTGTCACAGTTACTTATTTTAACCTAAGATCTTAAGATTTTCCATAATTTTCAACGTTTCTTGTCACCTTAATCTAATCTAATCTGACACAGATCGATGCCTCTGTGCTCTCTTATGCTAACTAGATAGGAAAACCAGCAAGCTAAGAACAAGAGAGCACAGAGGCATCGAGATGCAGCCAGTCCGATAAAAGCATGCTGGAAAGTCTTGTGATTGGATTATACTCCCCAAGCACTTTTCTTGTCATTATTAATAATTGTAGTACATCCGAGAACACCCGAAAATGCATTACAAAAATTAAAGCTGCCAGTATATTTCTGTATATTTCTTGGAATTTGAGTGCAAAATATTAAAATTTACATAAAATATCATATTTTCTAAATAAAAATAGGTATACTCTGAAAAATATTTGAAACGGCCTTAACCCTCTACAACCCAACTCCGCCTTTAGACGGGCTTTTATCTAAAAATTCGCCAAACATCATTTTTTTAACCAATTTTTGATCTTTGAAAAGCATTGTAAGAAGAACTTTTGAAATTTAAGAAAAATTTTCGGTTGGAAGTGTGACTTGTTTTATGAGACTTTGCCAATGTTTCAAAAAAAAAATAAAATCGGGGGCAACTTTGGCTGTGTTTCTTACTAACATTTCCTCTATATTGTGTAAAATAATTATGCAGTAATTTTTGTAGTGCCTTTTTGCCTCTTAGGATTTTTTTTCACAATTTAAATGATAATGGTATCGTTCTATAGTAGAAAATGTTAAAAACAAGCAAAACATTGAAAAAGTGACTGTGAAAAGATGAAAAAATTAGAGAGGCAAAAGGTAATGATAGGAGCAAGTAATATCAGAATCAAACATACACTAAGTAAGATAAATGCAAATGAAATTATTAGACATGAAACAAGAAAAATATAAACAAGAGAATTAAAGTTTTTCGTAAAACAAATGTTGCTCAAAATGACCTTCAGGCGGGAAAATTGAAAAAATCAAAAAAATTGGGCAGTAGAGGGTTAACAAACAACGCCAAATTTGGATTGCCTTTTGTCAGAAATAAAGTTTTTTTATGAGTAAAACACTGAAGTTTTTACAAAGAAAAGTATGTTTTGAAATTGCTTAAATTTTATTTTTTTGCAATACATAATTTTATATTTTTTCAAAATGTTAAAAAAATATGAAATACCGTTTTTAAACTTCCTATTTTTTAAAAGAATTACTCAAATTTTAAATTATTAAACATATTTCGGACATTTCTCATAGATTTCAACAATATTCTTTTTCAAATGCTCAAAATTTTTACACAACAGCGTACTATCAAAAAAGAAAAAAAAAACTGAAATTTCAAGTTTTTTTTTGCGAAATCGGTATTGGAAAATTGCAACTTTCTCTTATTGTAGCAATTTTTTTGAGAAAATATTAAATTTTTAACAAAGCCAAGAATTTTTGAAAATACTAGTACTAAAATTTTTGATTTTTGCAATATGATTTTGTTATATGGGTACAAAATGAACAAGAATTTCAATAATCAAGAATGTGGTCACATTATTTTTCGCAAACTCAAACTTGAAATTTGAGTGCTTTAAAAATTCAAAGTTTTCAAAATAATAATTTTAATAAATTTGATTCCCATATTGCAAAAAACAACAATTGGGTTATGTTTTTCAAAAATACGTATCTTTTTGAATATGTACATTATTTCTAATCTAATAAAAATATAGGAATTTTTTGATAAAATAGTATGTTTTGATTATGATTACAGTTTAAAAACAATTGAAACACCCATGTAAAGCTCAAGCAATATTGCATTTATTTTTTTAAACGGTCCAATGAGATTTCCCATGTTCATGTTTATCTTTTTAAATTAATCCGTTTTTTTTTTGAATACGGGAAAAAACTTATTTTTGCCTTAAAAAATACATGTTTTTTTATTTCAATGAATATGCTGACATCATCCCTATTCAAAAACACTATTATTTTTGTTAAGTTCGGATGAATTTTCATAGAATTATAGGCAATGTCTCCCATATAGCCCAAATCCCATAAGTTCTGAGGTTTAGTTAGGCATGACTGTAAATCAAACGAAAAAATAGTTATTCTACCCGTTTTTTTCCTAACCTAATAACGTCATGATTCGAATTCCCGGACGCTTCGAAACCCGGACACCTCATCTTGTTTTATCAATTATTTGGATATAGGTTCGCATTATGAATGTTAAAGCTGTGTTATTTGATGAATTTTAACATCAACTTTCATCTAAAGTTTGTTTGAACGCTGTAGTTAATGTCAAAACAATTAAATAAAATAAAATTATAAGATTACCAAAAATGCGAAACATTTCACGTGAAATATTTCATAGGCGTCCGAAGCACCGGGAAGGCAAAGCAGAAATTTATGGTTTTGATTTCCTTGAATTCTAGCAAATTTTTATATAAAATATCGATTGTTTTGATGTTAACAGCTTATTTGAGACCTAAAGAATGCCATTCACTAACATTTCAGTCCAAATTTATGCGATTCATTAGCAAAAACGAGTGTCCGGATTTCAAATCAGCTTTTTTCAGTGTCCGGGATTCTAAGCACAACAAGTCATTTTAATTTTAAAATTCTGATGAAAAAATTGTTAGAAAAGACATATTTTGCACGCATTCTCTTAAAACTGGCTGTTTATACTACATTCTGATGATATTTCTACAATTTCAACTTGTTGCATGATTTTTTGCCAGCTATAACAAAAATGATATGCTACTAAGTGTCCAGATTTCAAATCATGACGTTATTACATAACAAAAAAATGGTTCATCACTTAACTTTCCTTCAATTAAAAGTCCAGACTTGTTTACGTTCCACCTGAACGCACTCTACCTCCCTCTCCCTCTCTTGATCGACGATTTTCCGGGCACCACACCTCTTTCCCTTTTGCAGTCAAATGCACTCGCACTGAGAGCATCATCGGGATGCAATTTTGCATATTCAAGCACCGTGTTGCACAGTTTGATGTTTGCTTTTTACCCTACCCGTTATTTTAGGCGTAATGCACTCACAGGTGCACAGGCAGAGTTGTTAGTTTTTTATTTAGCTTTTCCTCCGCTTGAATGCGTTTCCAATGGGCTTGCGCAATTTTTATTTGTATAGTTTAGGATTTACACCAAGCTAATGATTTTTCTTCTCTCGAGAGACGAATTTCAAAGAGACATTCGTCAAGGTAATCGAACGTGAAGCAAACTTTCTCTTCTGACTAAAAATAGCAAAAACGTACAAAAAACAATCCCTTGATCTAAGCTTAAATTAAAGCCCTCCCTTTAATTTTGCCACGTGCTCAAAAAAGGCGGCCAGCGCCACCGACGCACCGAGAACAATGTTTAGGGTCGAGTTGTGATTTAAATTGACACACACGTTAAATTTATCCCCGTCAATTAAGATACCTACTATTCTTTTTCGTCCTCTTCTTCGAAATTCTTCCCACCGACAGAGAATTTCGATTTCATAATCCGAATTTTGTCTTGCGGGTGAATGTGACTTTTGCCGAGCTGACTCGGGTGTTTCGGTTGCGAGCTGGGTCAGCTGTCCGCGTTTTGTCACTCACTCTGTTCTCGGCATGTTGGTTTGGGATAGACACAATGTCAGTTTGTGTCTGTCTTTAAAAAACGGACGCGTGGACGACGTGGATTGGGAATTGTTTGCCGTTAAAAATAGCGCTGTCCAGCGCGAAATTTGATGGATTTTGCGAATCTGGATGTTTAAAATTGTTTTTTCAAAGTGAAATGAATTTGGGATCGAGAAAAAAACGTCAAACTTTAGGAAAAGCATATTTCCATGAATTCTTCGAAGTTATGCAAATATCTATAGGTAATCATGCGTATAAAGCATTTTGATATACATACTTTCTGTTTAGGCCGTTGCAAATATTTTCAAAGTTTATGGCGCAGTTTAATGTTTCTTAAATACTGGAGCAACATTCAAAAAGGGCGCATACACATTTTTTCATTTTACAACGTGAAATATTTATTCCGAGACAACAGGTTAACTGATTAGCAAAATCTGTACTGTTGAAAGGGAGCTATTCGATCCGCTGTGCTCTCTTGTTCTAAGCTTGCTGTGATTCCTATCTAGATAGCATATGAGTGCAACAGCAACAATTTATTTAGAGATGCTGTCGAAAATTTTTTGCATGTAAATTTGCCCGCTAAATGTGAATCTACCCTCAGAATTTAGCTAAAGTGTCAAAAAACAATTTTTGGTTATATTTTGGGTTTCCATGCAAAATTATCATAAAAACCCATAATATGCCCAAAATCGATTTTTTGACACTTAAACTCAATAGAGAATTTGCAGCAAAGCTAAAAGACGCGTGTCGCCACCTATGAACAAATAGCGTAAACCTATGATTTTTAGAAAAAATGTGTTTTTTCCTTAATAATCAACATTTTTATAAAACTTATGCCGGATTCGGATGAGAAAAATTATTTCCAACAATTTGGTGTATAACTTTCCAATATTTGTTTGATTTTTCTATGAGAAAACTGTAGATTTAGAAAAAGATAGTAATTTGGACTATTTGGCAAGAAAGTCTGTCAAAAATCAATACAAATTGTTGAATATACGTTAACACATCTGTTATCAACTATATAACTGTTCATTTCATTGATATATACGGGGAAACTCATTTTTTCGTGTTCCAAAACATGTTTTTTAAAGAAAAAGGTTACAAATTTTTGCGCGCCCAAAAGTTGATGTTCATTATTTTAAAGCAAAAATTTTTTCTCGTCTTTTGCAACCAGTTTCATGAAGATTGATGCAGGGAATCATGAGAAATTAGCGATTTTGTTCTTTAATCGACAGAAAGGCATACGACTTTAGGCAAGTAACCTCATTTTGGCGCCACCTACATTTGAAACGCAGTCGCGCTGCAAAACCTCAATTCTGAGGGCAGATTCGCGATCAAAAGCTCAAAAATTCCGACAGATGGCGCAAAGCATCGAAGAATGACGATTCAGATTTTCGCTGTTCGGTTACATAGGAATGCAAACTTAAAATTGAATTTACAGCTCATAGAACAACTTTTGAGAAAAAATTCAAGTAGTACGATTGTTAACTCTTTGCCCTCTATAAATTAACGCAATAAAAAAAAATTTGAAAAAAAAATAATTTTGAAAAAATAATATTGTTTAAAATGATAGAGCATCAAAAGTTAACAAAGTATCAGCTCGAATTTTCGCTCAAAAGTTGTTTTGAACGCTGGAATTTAACAAAACAGAATTCGCATACATAACCTCAAAGGGCGGAAATTTCAATCGACATTCTTCGTTCTGTTCTGCTACTCAACACTAGGTGTCGCATGTCGTTTGGCTCTTGAACGGCAATAGAGAATTTGCAGCAAAGCTGAAAGACGCGTGTCGCCACCTATGAACAAATAGCGTAAACCTATGATTTTTTGAAAAAATGTGTTTTTTCCTTCCTAATCAACATTATTATAAAACTTATGCCGGATTCGGATGAGAAAAATTATTTCCAACAGTTTGGTGTATAACTTTCCAATATTTGTTTGATTTTTCCATGAGAAAACTGTAAATTTAGAAAAAGATAGTAATTTGGACTATTTGGCAAGAAAGTCTGTCAAAAATCAATACAAATTGTTGAATATACGTTAACACATCTGTTATCAACTATATAACTGTTTATTTCATTGATATATACGGGGAAACTTATTTTTTCGTGTTCCAAAACATGTTTTTTAAAGAAAAAGGTCACAAATTTTTGCGCGCCCAAAAGTTGATGTTCATTATTTTAAAGCAAAAAATTTTTCTCGTCTTTTGCAACCAGTTTCATGAAGATTGATGCAGGGAATCATGAGAAATAAGCGATTTTGTTCTTTAATCGACAGAAAGGCATACGACTTTAGGCAAGTAACCTCATTTTGACGTCACCTACATTTGAAACGCAGTCGCGCTGCAAAACCTCAATTAAGATTTAGCGGGCAAAATTACAGGGAAAAACCAAGGATCTGACACGCTTGTAGTTTCCTGAAGTCACCTTCAGAGGCGCTGTCAATTGTTAACATGTGGTTTTTGAAAAGGTTGTATAAAGTTCATGCATAATTATTTTTCCAAAATATTTTTTTATGTGAGTTTTCACAATCTTTTGCTTTTATTTTTTAGATGATTAAAAGTATTACGTAAATTTTTTCACATTTAACATTTATTAGAATGTTAGATCACAATATTACAAAGTTCCACTTGACCATACAATCAATAGATACAACACAATACAATAAACCAAAAATTATAAATAGATTCAATTTCCTTGAAACAAAATAAATTACGTTTGATTCTTCCTTGGTTTGCGCTTTTAGAATTCTTATTAAAATTCCTTCGAAAATGTTTAAAACTAGTTTTAAATACGTCAAAGTGCTGATATGCCAACATTAGGTGCTCGATGAAATTAAATGCTGTTCTCCTAGTTCAAATCCGAAATAAACTTAAAAAGTTTTATTTTTTGTAAATTTTGACCGATGCGCATTCTACCTTTTCAAATGCTACTCGCCAAAAATTTGGTTCGAACTTGGTTCGATTTTGACTCGCTTTGTTTGTGGATGACAGTCGTGGCGTAGCCGTGGGAAAAACATATAGTAGGACAATTTTCGAGTTTCGTTGTAAATAAGAAATTTTCAAAGGAAAATATCTCGAGTTTAGTATAGCATAGCAATGGTGTCACAAAGGAAAATAAAGTAAATTTTGTGTTTTTCTTTAAACTCGAGATATTTTTCAAAGGAAAATATCTCGAGTTTAAAGAAAAACACAAAATTAACTTGTCAAAAAATAAAAATGTTTGTTTTTTAGAGCTCTAACTATTTTTTGGAGGTTTGCTCAGATGATTTCTCTTAATTTGGATGAATTGGCAAGTCCAACCACTTTCTAGAGACAAAAAAATCCCGAAAATATTCCTGAAAAGTTACATTTTTCAAAACACCCTAATCATGAACTACCCTAATTTTCAAGTAAACCAAAAGTTTCCATTTGCAACAACTCTTGCTCCAAAACTTCGCAATTTTTCGGAAAATGGCCGTTTGAACGACCACAAAAGGTTAAAATTGAATTTTAAATCAATTTTGAAAATGTTGGTTCACAACCATTCCTGATAGAAATTCTCTTGCTTGACAGTACATTCTATGGTATCAAACCAGGCCAAATTTGATTCAGCGAATATATGTTATTTTTCCATATTTTGAATAAAAATTAAAAAAAAATATCAGAAATTGTTCTCTGGCATGCCTTTTATGAATGTATGCTAAAATTAACATAGGACCCAATTCCCAAAATCCGTATTAGATTTTTAGATTTTAGATTTTTTGACATGTTTTGGGGGACCAAAAAAGACATCTATTGAATTTTAAATTAGTATGGAGGATTCAGAAAGGCATTTTTTTGCCGCAAGGTTACAATCTTTTGAAAAAAAATAATCGAGAGCAAACATTTTATTTTGCTTAATTTTTGAATCGCATTTGCAAAATTTTAACTAAACAATTCAGTTTTTCAATTTTTAAAAGCAGTGTCCATGAGTGATCAAAACTTAACAAGATTGGTCATAAAAAAAGTTTTGTTTAAGGTTACAAAATTGAAACTTAAATAGATTTATTTTTTTTTTCAAAAAATGTTTGAAATACTGCGACCGTCGTCTTTGTGTTTTTGCTCTAAATATCTTTTATAGTGAAACAGAGTATCCAAAGATGCTAATTATCCATTTTTTTACCTTTAGTAAAATTTTATGAAGAAATAGCAAATTTCTAGATTACTTTTTCAAACGGTCCTATAAAAATAGGAAACCCATGGCGCATAGGACCTAAGGAAAAGTACTCTAAATTAAATTAAATGTTGTACATTTTTTACATACAATGGGGTTGAAATGTTGACATCAGTTTGACAACTGACATTTTAGTGATTATTAATTTGTGTTTTTTTTTAAAATAGATCCAATATATCAAAACGTTGTATTTTTGTATTCAATTGTGTCGTTACTCTTATAGCTTTTGCAATTTTGTAAACTTTTTAAAAATAAAATAAACAAAATTCTAAAAATATCAAATCTTTCTAAAACTTCCCTTTCTGGTCTCCAACCAAATCTGCAACTCCGTCCATCACCCGAATAAACAACCTCCACCAAAACCAGACCACCTCGCACGCCTTCCAGACAAAACTAATAAAGTTTCAATATTTGATTGATCCGCAAACCCGCACTCTCTCCCCCGCTTTTCTCCCACCCAGCTTGAAAGTATCCTTGCCCGTTAAAACCTGAATGCCTGCCTTCGATTCCGAATGTGCGCCTATTTTTAGCCCGACTCTCAATTGCTGCAAAATCGCACCCACCATCCGATGCGCAAAAATTAGCACACAAAACACACACACAATTTAATTCACGCACGAAAATTCACTTCCTCACTGAACTAAATTGACGGGGGACATTGTTGTGATTGAGGGCGCAACGCGCGGCGATTGCGATTGCTTCCTTGAAATTGACGCAGCGCATTTTGCGTGCAAACGGGCAATATCGGGCCGGATAATGCAAAAGGGCGTAAATTGGGTTGTTAACAATTGCAGTTTGTTGTTTTAAACTGAGGTTAAATTATAATTGTTTACAAATTGACATTTGGCGTTTAAGTCTTAAGTCGATTTGTAAACAATGCGAATGTATTTGTTTACAGAACAATTGGGTCCTAAAATGAAGCTTAGATTGCTGATATTATTGTTTACAGCGATAAAGCTTATTTTTCTGAGTACAATGACCCTTTGTACGACCACAAAGAGTTTAGAATTGATTTTTAAATCAATTTTGAAAAATTAACCTCGCGGTCTTTCTTGACAGAAAAGGTCCTACTTGACAGCTCTTTCCAAGGGAACCATAGTTGATCCATCGAAAAATGTTGTCTTGCCAATATTTTTTTTGCCTTAAAATGAAAAAAAAAGTGATCAGAAATGGGTTTTAATCGTGTTTTTTTACCGTTGTACATAAAAATTTACATAGGGCTTTAGTACCCAATTGTTTTCATATTGACATTTGGCAAAATAGATTGATTTGTAAACAAACTAATGAGGTTTAGTTTTGTAGCGTTCGCGTCAGTCGCCAGTGACCTGGAGTCGCCTCGCACCAATTTACACACAGCGTGTGTGGCGAAACAGACGCGGCACGAGGAAAAACAACAACGATTTTCCCGATCTCCGACCGCTTTTCATGGCCATAAAAGGCGACTCCTACGTGAGCAGCACGAGAGAGAGAGGGATTTTCCCAGCTCTACTTTTGAGGTTAGGTCGAGAGAGTTGGTCGGCTTAGCCACTTCCAGCTCGGACTCGGTTGCGGGATTTCTGGACGATTTGACGTGTTACGTCAGGCGGACCCTCCGCAGGGGGTCAACCCCAAATGTCGTAACGTTCAAACACAATTACTTGCGGGACATTTTTTCCTCTGTTGTCGCTCTAAAGTGGTCGCGACGATCCTCGGCGGAGATGATTCACGTTATTTTTAAATTCACAGCCGCGGTCGCGCCGCGCAAAAACGCGGCATGAAAATCACCTTTTTCCGACCTGCTGCCACGATGATCTGATCGCTGACTAATTCGGCGATCCTCCGGGTTCACGAAACTATATTTGAACACGTGTGACGTGTGCCGTTTGATTAGCACATTGTAGAGCGAGTACGGTTTTGGGATCGACCTTCGCCGAGATCGTTCTAAATTCGCTGGTCACAAGTCACGGTCACTGAGACGAAAGGTTACACTGTTACTTAATCACGCACGCAGATCTTCACGGTAGTTGCGAGGAGTTCAGCTCTCTTCAAGTTTACACGAAGTTTGGAACTGGGAACAGAGGGATTAATTTTTACTCAGAAATAGTTCTGGATTAGCACACTGAGGAGAGAGAGCGAGTTCACGGACGGAACCGAACTCTGCTGCTGCTGCCGTCTGGTCCGTCGATCTTGGTTAGTTGGAGTCGGGTGAAGAACTGTTACTACCGCGGCACGATCGAGCACGATCGCGGGAAAAGCGGCTGAAGATCGGCCAGGCGTGAACGCGGAGGCAAAAAACAGCAAAACCTATGGTCACAGATAGCTGGACGTGAACGCATTTACGGAATAAATCAGCTTTGAACTAACCCATTATTTGTCTTATCTTACGTGAGCGTGTGCCTGTCAAAGTGGGTAAACATACACGCTCATGCAGAACCACTCGTTAAATGGCAATTTTCGGTCAAATATCGCTAAAATTAAATTGAGCAAAACTATGTAAACAAACATTGTTAACAAATAATCCACTATGGCCTTTTTATATTGTTTTGATAGAAGTCTTTCTCTGAATACTGTAAACAATTTTGTAAACAAACAATAAACTTCGAAAAATTAGTCTTAATTTCAAACAAATCTAATCAATTTTGAATTACCGTCTACGAAGCCGAAGTTTGATAACAAAATTTGCAAATCTTCTTGTCTCTGACTGCAACCGACTGCAAACAGACATTCGGGCATCGCGGGAGAAATTGAGAGAGAAGGTGGCTGGCGCAGGCGCGCAAAACTTTGGTTTGAGGAAAGCTAGAAAAAAAAACTACAACACTGAGCCGTTGTACACCGATGATGAGGGGTGATGTTGATCAGAAGAGAACGCTAATCTAAATCTACGTTGAAGGGAAAGAAAAGCGCACTGTTTATGGCGGTATAGAACGGGGAACGCGGTGGGTTTGCTGAAGTTTTGAAAGGTGTTTTTTTTTTGGAAAAGGACACTTTAACGATTTTAGTTGAGTGACTTTTTAAATGAGATAAAACGAATTAAAAAAAAATCGATAAATAAAATAAGACAGTTTTGGCAAACTAAATTAATTTAGAATGTGGTTTTGCTAAAAAAATCTTGGATTAGCAGTTTTTGAATTTGAATTGTTTACTGAGGTGGACCCTTAAACATGATTCTCGTCCAATTTTCAACTGAAATTGACCCTTAATCAGATTTATTTCTAATGTGAGCTTCTTTGTTAATCTTGATCAATTGAAGTGGACAAAGTGACATTTTGTTACAAACAAACGTGGTATAAACTAGAAAGTGTTAAACCATCTTGGGTTTTTTTAGTGTAACTTGGTTAACGGTTCACTGCAGTTAAATTTTCAAATTGCAAATAAAATAGGATAATTTGAGCTATTCTCTACGAAGTCGAGCGATTTCATGAAATTTCAATTTTTATATGTTTTTTCGTTTTTTAGCATAACTTTTGAAGTTCATAATTCTCAATAGCGACTTATGGGACCCCAAGACCGATCGAATGAGACCAAAACGGACAAAATTTGTTCAGCAAGTGCCGAGGTAGTCCAGCGCATTTTTTTAAGAATTTTATTCTGAGTCGATATGTAAACGTGAAGGTGGATCTACGAGGTTTAAATAGTTAATTTTCCGAGTGATTTTACAGCCTTTCCTCAGTCAGGTGAGGAAAGCAAAAATCCAAAAATCTTATGTATTTTTTCATGTTTTTATCCTCTCCCCGTACCCCTTCAAAATTTCCCCAAAAAATCAAACAAAAAAAAAATATTATTGCCTAAAAATTTAAATTTGAATAAAAAAACTTCTATAATCGACTGAAATTTAAAATTTGATCAGAGCTAAGGAACAAAAACATTAAAAAAAAATGTACTAGTCTAAGGCCATTGTAAATTTTATTTCAGGTTTCAAAATTTCCAGAAAAATTGAAAGACAAAAATTATTGCTAATTATTTCAACAATAATTGAAAAAAAACTTGTAAAATTGATTGTAATTTATTGAAAATAGTTATCGAAGATTCTTTTTTGAAAAATTAAAGGCTGTTCTACTTTTTACAAATTTTGAATTTTAGGATCACCCATCGGAAAAAGGCTTCACGCACTGTGAGAAATAAATATTATCATAAATACACTGATATTTAACAAATTTGTGACAGTAGTATAACTATAAGAAAGAATAAAGAATTCTGCGATACTTTTTGCTGAAAAATGTATGATTGAAATTTGAATTATTTTTTTTTGCTGAATGACATACATTCAAAATAAAATTTGTGCAATCAAAAAGTTCATCACATTTTTTTTTAAACTAGGCACCGTTTTCAGATTATTGCCATTTGAGGGTTGATTTCAAGAAATTCAATATTTCATAGTTGAGCCTAACATTTAAAAAGGGCCAAAATATGTGCTTTCGCTCTTTTTGAAATGTTATTCTTGCAATATTTATAAAAAAGAACTATTTAAGAAGATTAACTTATAATTAAGTTATTTCTACCTGCAATCAACCCTCAAATAGCTATAACGTGAAACGGTACTTTTTTTTTCAAAAAAAGAAGTGAAATAATTGCGATTGCATTAAGCTTAGCGAACAAAATAAAAAAATATATAAATTAAAATAACAAGCCATAGTCGCAACATTTGAATGCAAAAAGTGTTTTAAAATGCATTTTACACTAGTTCAGTTGTTTTGCAAACATTAGTTTTCAAAAAATGTAAGTTTTGATGAAAACAATAATTTAACGAAAAAAAACTTTTTGCGATAGTGAACATCGAAAATTTTCAAAAATTCAGGTGATTTTTAAATCAACCCAAACATGCTTAAAAATGATACTAAACGAAGGGGAATGCATTTTCAATTGATTTCAGCTAATTGCACATTAAATTCATTGAAATTTTGAAGTTTTTTGAAAAAATATTTTTTTGCCCCCTGATTTTTCAGGCCAACCTTAGTGATTATGTATTGTTCATGTATTGTTTTGAAAATATTGTTTTAGATTTCAAAAATAAAATTGATCCAATTTAAAATGTTAAAAATTTAAACATTTTTTACGATATTTTTTTACAATCAAAATCAAAATCTTTTTTTTATACATTCTGAATTAACCCTAACATTTAAGAAGGGTCTTAATTTGTGCTTATGGTCTTTTAATTATGTTTGGGCAATTTTTTTTAAATTGTTTTTTTTTTATATTATGATCGATTTTTTCCAAAGTTAGCAACATAGCAAATTAGACCAATAGTACAAAAATATGTGAGATATCGTCATTTTTCTCAAGGAGGTGCTAGACTACAGCAAACGAACAAACAAACTCGCCCTTTTTTCGTGTTTGACACTTAGCCAAACACGTAAACAAAGCAAAATATATGCAGGTTGACTTTTCTGCAAACAAATGCAGGCAAACCAATAAAGCAGGCAAACTGTCAAAAAGTGCGAGTATGTTTTGTTAGTTTGTCATAGTCTAATACCTCCTTAAGTTTCAATGCTTCACAATGCTCTATTCAAACCCTTCCCGCTCAGAGCAAAATCCAGTTTTTTCTACGTTTTTCACCATTACTCGTTACTGGATCGACCGACTTAGATGAAATTTTGATGGTTATAATTTAACATTCTATATAAACTAACGCCGGTTGAACCAGGTTAAAAAAAATGCATAGTTGCAGAGAAATTTAATTTTGAAGTCAACAATTAGTGGTACTCTGGAGTAACCATGGGCGTTAGAGGGATAAGCAACTAGGAGAAATTCTCATATTTTCGGCAGGTTCAGGATTTGGTCCTGTTTTCATCTAATTTGCCGTTTCTGACTAAACTAGCTTGCTCACTTCCTACTGAGCTGTTTGTCAATTGATTTTAGTTGAAAACGTCTTTTATAAAATGCTATTTACCTTGAAGTTGTAAGAGCATGTCGAAGTGCTGATATGCCAATATTAGGTGCCCAATGAGATTACATGCTATTCCCCTAATAATGCTGTTTTTGAGTGAGTGTTATTGAGATTTTTTAAAAATTGACATCAATTTATTATTTTCAAAATCAAAATAACACTTATTTATGCTAAAATTTAACCCTCAAATGATCTAACTTTAAAACAGTGCAAGGTCGTGGCTAGTTAAAATTTATAAAAACAAATAATTTTTCGTTGCACACTTACACTTCTGTTGACGATAGACAAAAAATAACGGTTGATTTCAGCAATGATTTAAATTTAACTATTAAGTGATCTAAAAAACTAGAAATTTTTAAAGAATATCCTTTTTAAGGGTCCACTGCGGCTGGGGGGGAAAAATGCTTAACGGTCCACTTCAAAGTTCAAAATTATTTTTTTTATATCTCTTCTTCAGTTGAAAATTAAAAATAACCTCGTTGAAGGACTAACATGAGGTAGAAATCAAAAACTTATCTATGAGCTTTTTTTAAGGGTCCACCCAAGTTGACAATAATTGAAAAAAAAAACTTTAGAAAAAAAATAATCAAAATTGATGCATAATCTTCAAGATTGTGATAAATTATGACAGCTCGACTTCACCGTGATCTATGCACCTTTTTCTCTCCATAACAGTTTTCTTTCTCTCCCTAAATCTCTCAACTCTACCAAGTTTGGCTACATCGTTCAAGTTGAACCATGTCTGTTTATTCAAAAACGACGAATGCAATATTGCTTGAACTTGCTCCAAGCTGAGTATCAAAAATGTTCCCAAGCAACAGCTGCCAAATTTTACATTTTTTCCACGCACAGGTGAATCCAGCAGCATCGCTTTTCACCAGCTCAAAGATACGATCGCCGGGCTTAGATCTGGAGCAGCACCACGGTCATGGAGCGGCACGATCCAGATGTAGCGCGCGATATAATTTTCCCCTGCTGATGAACACTTTTTGCCTTATAATGGCGGCGCGCTGCAGATTTAGTCGGACCTACTACTAGTAGCCATAAATGCTAATTGTACAACCCGATATGATCACTTCCCGCGAAGCGATCGTTAGTGTGGTGATTTAGGGGGTTGCAGGTAATTTTGAGTTTTGTTTGATTGTTTTTTGAAAGATTGCACCTCGGATTGCACGCTAAATAAAATAGTCCGTAAATTGGGATTCATTTGAAAAAGTGCCGAAATTTACAATGTCCATAAATAGTGCAATTCTCCTAATGATGATGATCATAAGGTAGAGAAATGGAAGGTGAACGAAACACGCTGCCAACGGAAATTTACCGACTCAAAACATACATCTTTGGGATCTATTTTCGCGATTTTGTCTTGTTGTCAGACAAAAAGTAATGAACTCTAAAAGTGTCCATTACTTTTCGTGTCAGCGGAAACCAGGTAAAACACCCCACTCTGAAAAATGGCGGAAGTGACAAAACAACACCTGCGAGGTGTATCCCTCGGCTGTCAGTCGGACTTGTCAAAGTGACGCGGCGCGTCACGTGCCCTTGCCGTTTGACGTTTCGTTACACGATTATGAAAGCAAACCCGTTTTGAGGTTTATTGTCGCAGTTTAGCCATTAGAAAGTCCATTTAGATAAATTTGATGTAAAAATATATAAAACACGCTCTTCATTACCATTCTAAACATCTTACACGCGCACTTGCCACACACAGACCGAGGCGCGTTGAACCGTCGTTGTTCAAAGTTGGTTCTATTTTCGACCCGGTCGGGCAGCTGTTCGCGCCGTGAATCTGCCTGGAGTCGTCCGTCACTTCACTGGCACATGCCGTTGAAGTTCAAAGAAACGCGCTGACAGAAATAACCCATAAGGAAATGAGTAATTTGGGAAAACTGGTCGCGATCTTTCTTCTCGTGCCGGACAAAATCTGCGACAAGCGATCGAGGTCTGGGTCAACGCGCAGTTTGCACCCATTTCTGGTGCTTCGCCCAGCTACGTCGACCTTGTGTGTTCGCAAAACGTAAACAATAGGTCGTCGAATTTTCGTCATCGACGTCACACGGACAATGCGGGTCGACCGACACTTGCCACGCTTGATTAATGGTTCTCACATGTCCGAGCGCGCCGTACGTTGCCACTTAACCGCACATGACTTCTAATTACGGATCTTCTAGCTCGGAAGAACCACTTTCCACCCCAAAAAAAAAAGCGGCCTTAAACCGGTCAAACCGGCGACGCAGTCGACGTAATTCGCGCGAAATTGTGTCCACTAATGAACCGAACAGTAATAAATATGAATACTTTCGACGTGGCCTCATGAACTCTCTCGCGGGTTGACGAGCTCATTAGAGAGAGCGACTTACCTTTTTCGTGCCGGACGTCGGTTCGGTGTCCTCTCCCTTGGCGGCGCCACCCGGCAGCAGCGACTCCATGCCGCTCATCAGCACGGACGCGCCGAGGAACTTGTTCAGCAGGGCGCGAGCCTCGCGATCCTCCGCGCTGTCACCGGACTCTTCCACTGCAAAGGGCAAAGATTAATTTTTTTTAAGTCTGGAAATCTGGATACAAAAGCTTTGTCGACTGTATGTCGACTCGATTTTTAGGTTAGAAAATTGACAGTTCGCATGAACTGTTTACATTTTAACAGAAAAGCTGTAACCTAAAAACGTAGTAGGCGTATTGTTATTTTGCAAGCATTGTCATAACCAAAATTCTGGGTACCCTCCACAACGCAAACCAGTAAAAAGTTGCTGGAGGAGGAGCTTTTTCCCGGATCCCTTCCGGAAAAAGATCCGGCAACAAATTTGTATGGTTTGACGTTTGCGGAGGGTGCCGAAAAGTGTAAACAAATTGATTGGTGCCTGCCGTGAGGGTAGAATTGAAAGTGTGTAACAGTAGAGGCTAGAATATAAGGAAACTGTGTTAAAATTCTGGTAGCGTGTAGTGAGAGAAGTGACAGGAGGCTTGTCAAACGTGTGTGTGAGAGAGATAAATCAGTCTAGTGGTTTGTTTACGCACGGAAAGACGCGTTTTATTGATGTCCGAAAATCGGTTTAAAAGTCAAAAAGATGACATTGGCTGTTGTGCGAAGTGGTTTGTTTACTTTTTTTTCGACTCTTCCTGCAAACGTCAAAGCATACCGAATTGCTGCCGGATCTTTTCCGGAAGAGATTCGGCAACCAATTGGATTTGACGTTTGCTGAAAAGTTTGGTTATGTTACTGCTTGCAAAAAACAAGGAATGTGATCTGTCATTTTAAAGTGTTGTTATGTTTTGTTGATTCTTTCGTTGTTCGTGAATAAATGTAGTTAGCATGGTCCGTGCAATACAGTCCATGCCATTCTAACCTTAAAACCTGAGCCGACGTTACACCCAACACCAAAATTGCACTCACCATTGTCCGCATTGCGCATCCGCTCCAGCACGTCCTGCACCCCGGACACTCGGCTGCCGTCGTTCAGGAACGATCGCGTCTGCTGCTGCCGGCTGCTCTTGCGGAAGAACACCCCCCCGTCCTCGACCTCTTCCTGGTTCGTCGCGTAGGAGCTGGTGGACGTGACGACGCTTTCGCGCACTGCAGTGCTGCTCGACTTGGCGCCCGACCGCAGCTCGACATCGTTCTCGTCAAAGTCGATCGAGCCCGACCGGATGGAGCTGATCTCGCAGGGCGTTGACGATCGGCTCGAGTGACTTTGGGTGGACGAGCGCAGGATGAGGCCGGCCTTCGGGTAGGTCTTCTCCGAGAGCAGGGAGGAAGAGGATTCCTTGTGGACGAATCGCTCGGTCAGTTCCTTGACCGATCCCTTGCGCACGATCTTGGGTTCGCGCTGGGGAACGTCTTCCAGGGTTCCGATTTCGGTCGTTACGTGGCTGCTTCCGTTTCCGATCTTTTCCGTTTTCGTCAGCGAAATCAATCCTTTGCGTGAGTTTTCGCGTTCCAGCAACTTCTCGCGAACTTCAGCCAGGTTGCGCTTGCTGCCGGAAATGTTCAGCTCCTCCAAGTCCTTCGCATCCGAAGAGTAAACCGTAGTCTTGCGTTCACCAACTGGTGCCGATCCGTTCTCCGAGTACAGCGTTTCCGTCACGATCGATCCGGTGATCTTGGTCTCAACATCCGAAGCGGGAGCCGCCTTCTTCTTCAGCGCTCGAATACCAAACAGTGGCAGTCCGTTCTCGTCGGTCGGGCCAACGCCGTAGCTCGATGTGATGCAATCCGTCGGCTTGGTTTCCTTCGGAACCTCTCGCATCACTGGAGTCGCTTTCTTGGTAGCCGTGCTTGTCGTTGAACTGGTCTTGAACGTCCGAGTCGTTTCCGATGCCTTCTTCAGAATATTCCCGGTAGCCCAAATGGGCTTACCATCATCCTTAACCTCCTTCGCTGGAACCTTCTCGCCGAATCTCGACGTCTTCGCCGTTACAGTCGTGGTGCTCGTAACCGTCTTCCCATTCGTCATCGGCTTCGACTTGGTCGGACTCACGCTGCGCTGAACCGGTTCCGACTTCTTCGCCTCCACCTCCACAGTCTTCACGGTCCTCACTTCCGTATCCTGCGAACCCTTCCGCAACGCAGCCCGCGTCGGACTCGGCTCCTTCCGCTTCGGGCTGGCATCCCTAACCCTGCTGTTCGTACGCATCGTCGTCGTGGTGGTCGTCGTTGTCGTAACCTTCTCGCCCGCCTTCTTCACCAGCCGGATCTGCGACCTGATCCGTCTACGCTGCTCGTACCCGTTCACCGATTCCAGCATCTTCTCCAGCGCTTCCAAGTCGAAGATGTCCTCGATTACCGGACTATCGACCGAGCTCTTGCGCTTCGTCGGCGATCCCGTCAGCACGTTACGGCCCGAATCCGTTCGCTTCAGCTCGACGCCAAACTTGCTCGTCTTGACGGCCGTGGTTTCCACGAATTCCTGCTGCTGCAGCAGGGTATTGTCGACCGACTCGCGACGTGACGACATGTTCATGTGCTCCAGCGAGCTTACGGTGTGATTCATGTAGGACGGTTTGCCGCCCGGAGTGGGCGTTTCACGCGAGATGGTGCGCTCGTACTTTTCCGTGATCGAGGGTCGCTTGGTTGTTGATGTTGTCAGCTCGGTGCTTTCCTCTTGCGAAGTTGTGGACTTTACCAGCTCGCTCGTGTCGATCTTCGACGAGGAGATTCTCTTCTCGAACATGTCCTTCTTGGTGGACACGGTATCCCGGATGTAAGCCGGTGTTTTCGGAGTTCCGCTGTCGCGACGCTTCGTAGTGTCCGGTTTAGGTTCCTCAACCTTCGGCTCCGGCTCTTGCTTGGGCTGTGCCTTCTTGTACACACCGATGTCCATCAGCTTGACATCCTTCTGGTTGCTTTCTTGAACCGTTTTCGATTGAGTCTTCTCAACGGTTGTCTGCTCCTTCTTGCGGCGATCCTCCCAAATTGACGGACGGCTCAGGATATCCTTCTGTCTGGCCAGCTCCGCTGCGGCTGGCTTGTTGCCAGTCTCGAAGATCTGCTTCGCCTTCTTGACAGCCTCCGTGCTTCTCAAGCCCACACCTTGCGGGACCTTGTCCCGCGGCTTGGTCAAGGTAGCAGTTGTGTACCTATCGACAATGCTCGTCTTCTGTTCAGCTTCAGCTTCCTCTTGTGTTTGCAGCTCCGACCGCGTAGTCTGCTTCATCACGTTCTTCACCAGTTCCGGCGACTTTTGCGGTGCGACAGCGCTCGAGATGAACTTTTTCTTCTTTTCATCGATTCCGCGCTCTTCCTCGTCTTCCTCGGTTGTCTTGCTAGCGAATTTGGACACCTTGTCGTTCACGCTGAGCAAGCACTCGTCCGACTCGGCCACCTCCACCGTTACCTTGCACTCCGGCACGAACGGTCCCGACGTCCGGATCTTCTTGACCTCTTCGGCCGTCGAGATGAACTTGGTGACCTTGTCCGACACGCTCAGAAGACACTCGTCCGACTTCAGGTGCTCGTCCAGCTCTTCGTACTCGTGGCGTACGAAGCGATTCGGCGTCTTGGTCGTGGGCAGATCCTTCAGCCGGTTCGCTTCCTCCACGAACTTGGACACCTTCTGGTTGACGCTGAGCAGCGATTCATCGTCCTCGGTGACCCGGTCCAGGTTGGTGATGCGACTGGCACGGGCCGCTCGAACTTCGTGGTCTTCCACTTCGGTGATTTCACAGCCGATGTATTCGTTGCTGGTTTCCTCCAGGATCGGGATGTTGCTGACCTTGGGAACGTGCTTCGGTTCGTCGTCCGGTTCCTGCACCGTGTCCGGATAGCGTGGTTTGCCGGTGTCTTCGTCTGGCGAAACCGGGATCGGGATCAGCTTGTTGGGCGTCGGTTCGCGCGAGGACTTGGCCTGCTGAATGTCAATCACAACGTTGTCCAGGTTGTCTGAGTCGATCATGGGTTTGGCGGACAGGTTGATGGTTTTGGTGGTGACGCACTTGACCGGTCTATCGACCGACTTCTTGGCCGAGGTCGTGGTTGCCGTAGCGGCTGTCGTTTTCGTGGTCGTTGTTTTCTTTGCGTTGTTAGTGTTGGCCGTCTTCAGCACGTTATCGCTGGACGATCGAGTGTAGCTCTTCTCCACCTTGCCGGTGGTTCTGTACACCGGGGCGGAATCCTTTCGATCTGTCACTTGATTGTTGGCGTGCTTCTTGGTCGTGGTAATCGTAGTAGTCGTGACGGTTGTCACCGTCTCATCATCCATCTCGTTGTCCGAGATTCCGGTGTCCTTGTCCGACTCCGGTTCGGTTTCGTTGGCGAACTTCCTCGTAGTTTTCGTCGTCTTGGCCGCCGTCTTGGACTTGTCCTCTACCACAAACTTTGACTGGACGGTCTTGCGGACCGGTTCGATCTTGATCTTCGCCACCGTGATGTGATGCTTACTCTTCTCGGTTGTTTTGGTCGGGCTGGTGTCCTGAGTTCGGCGCTTGTCCGGGCTCGTAGCCGGGGTGCGTGGCTTGCCGCGAGCGCTTCGATCAACCATGGTTTCGGTCTTCTCGTAAGCGGCCTTCCGCTTCACGTCAAAGTCCGACGAGCTCTTGTTCGTGACCGCTCGGCTGTTGGTCGTCTTGCGCTCAAACTTGCTGTCCGACGTCTGCTTGGTGAGGATTTTGTCCGCTTTCTTGACCTCGATCACCGGCTGGATGGTGATCTCCGTGACGGACATGTTCTTGCCTTCGGTTTTCTGGTTCACGAGGATGTCGGCTTTTGACGTGCGGGTGGTTCGGATGATCGTGGTGGCGTCGGTTCTGTCGGTTGAGGTTTTTGTAGGAGACGGAGTCTTGGGCTTCTCGACCGGAATGGGTGAACGCTCGTGCGAACGGGAGCATCTGTGTGGGGAGGGCTCCTTCTGCGCTGGCGCACGATCCGGCGATGGTTGCGATCGCTTTCTGACTGGAGATTCCTCAGGTTTCTTAGCTTGACGACGATCGGGAGAGGGTTGTGATGGTTTGCGGATGGGTGATTCCGCGGGCTTCTTGGCTTGCGTCTTCTCAACTGGACGACGATCCGGAGAAGATTGCGATTGCTTACGGACCGGGGAAGACTCCTTCGACTCTGTTGGTTTCTTGACCGGTGTCTGCTCCTTTGGACGACGATCCGGAGAAGGTTGGGACTGCTTACGAACCGGTGAGGCTTCCTTGGATTCCGACGGCTTCTTGACCGGTGAGTCGTCCTTGGGACGACGTTCAGGCGAAGGTTGCGAATACTTGCGAACCGGAGACTGTGAATGCTTGCGCACCGGAGACGACTGCTTCGCTGGCGAGCTCTGCCGTCTGGTAGGGGAAGTCTCGCTAGTTTTGCGGGCAGCCCGCAGCGTTTCGGACTCGATCGTTTTGATTTCCTGCTCGATCTTCTTGCGCTTCTCGCGAATCTCCGAGCTGCGCGTCAGCGTGTTGTCGTACGTGCTGAAGATGCTCGTCGTCGTTTCCGGCTTCTCCGGCTTGTCAGCTTCCGGTTCTACCTGGCCCGGCATGCCGAGGATCTTGCGGCAGCGTTCTTCGAACGTTTCGCTGCGCACTAGGGGTGGCTTCTCCTTGGGGGATTTCTTAGCGGTTGAGGGCTTTTGGTCGCCTACGTCGACTTCCTCGACGGTGGTCGTTACCTCGATGTCGTCGGTTACGTTCTCCAGCTTGACGTTGATCGTGATGTCGTCCAGATCGGTGAGCTGGCTTTCGGTGTGGAACACCTCGACGTCTTCGCGTGTCTGCTGCTGGGTTTTGTCCTTGGTCGAGACGGTTATGGTGGTGTCAACGTTGAACGATTCCGACGAGTTTTCACGAACCAGCTTGGCGGAGGTGATCTTGGACGGTGAAGAATCCCGCTTGATAGGGGACGCAGCTCGGGAGCTGTTGACCGAGCAGAACGGGGACGATTCCTTGGGTGTTTTGGAGACCGGTCGAGAGGATAGCTTGTCTGGAGACGGACCACGAGATGGAGTAGCGTCCGGGGTGTTTTGTGGAACTTTCTTCGGACTGACCGATCGCTCCAAGCGCTCCGATCGTTCCTTCAGTTTAGTTTTGTCCACAGTGTCGTACGCTTCCGTCAAGTTGGACACCTTGCGCTCGGACGTGATCGTGGGTCGCATGTAATCCTTGTGGGTCGTCGAGACGTCCGTACGGCTGGTACGGGTCGTGGTGTGAGTGCTGAATCGACTGGTGTCGGACTCCCGCGAAGGTGATCGTCTTCCCCGGATGGACTTGTCCGGGCTGACGCTGGATCTGCCCGAGTTGGAGCGGACCGATCGGACGCTTTCGCTTGGAGACACACAGCGCAGCGAGCGGGCAAACGAATCGTGAGTTGCGTCCAGGTCGGAAGTGATCTTGGTTGTGGAAGTGGTGATCACTTCGTGCTGCTGTTGCTTCTTGATCTGCTCGGACCGTGCCGTATCGGAGCGTTCTTCCGTGATGAACTGCAGATTGGTGATCTTATCGGCGACGTCCTTCTTGGAAGCTCGAGTTTCAGCTTTCTGAATTTCTTCGTATTCACGCATCAACTCCGTGTTGCTGCGCAACTCCTTCGTCAGGTTTTCCAGCGCCATCGAGGGTTGTTCTCCAATTTTCTCGTACGTTCGTGTTGTGACTTCCGTACCGTCCTCGAGACGCTTGACCGTAGTGATCATCTTGGTGGACGGGTTGATCACGGTGATATCCTCCGTGATGATCGTACCAGGCAAGGCAATCAACCGGAATGCCTTCGCGACACGTTCCGGGTCCTTGGAAAGCGGCTTGCTCGCAATGTTGCCGTCCGTTTCCAGCGACTGCTCCTGCTGCTGTGTACTGCTGGAAGTTCTGGTCGTGTGACTGCTTTTAGTCTCCTGAACGCTGCTAGTCGTTGCGCTCGTCGACCCAAGCTGCTCTGGCCTCGCGAAGTCGGTATCGTCCCCGATGACTTGCTGGGAACGGATCACCTTCGACGAGGAGGACGACGAGATCGAGGTGGACTTTTTCTCGATCTTGCGCCCATCGTCCCCGTCGATCACGGTATTCTCCGCCAGGAACGTTGCCGACTGATCGCCCTTGCTGTGCACAAAGTTCTTCTCGTCACCCTCGAACCGTTCGCTGCGTGCCTCCTCATTCTTCCCTGCGAACGAAGTTCTCCCACCATCCACCTCCTTGGTACCCTCGGTCGTGGCCGAACTGCGCTGCGTGTGCGTCTTACCGTCCGCGCTGACCTCCTCCGACGTCTTGATGTGCCAGCCGCTGTTGTCCGACGGGATGACCGTCCCGAACCGCGTTGGGCTCTCCGAGTCGCGGATCTCCTTCGTCTTGAAGCTCTCGAAGCTCTGGTCGGGCAGCGAGTCGCCGTGGCCGCCCGTTACGGTGCCGCCCTTGCCGGTCAGCCCAAACTTGCCGGAGGTCGTGTTTTGCTGCTCCATGATGAGTTCGGCCCTCGTTGGCGTGACGGGCACCTCCACCGCGTTGTACAGTTCCTTGAGGCGCTCCTCGCGCAGTTTGTACATGTGCGCGCGGATCTCGCGCTTGCGGCCAAAGTCCTGCGCCTCGTGCCACTGGAAACAAACAGAAGGAGGAGACATTTAGTAAACAATTTATAAAAGTTTCTTTTAATTTGGGTGGATATAACTAATCTGTTCCTCAAAGAATCTGCTAAAGACCGTTTCGGATTTTATAAAGATGTTAACTCTTTGGTTGATGTTTGTGAAAAGAGAACGAACAGAGGTTCGTTAGTTTATTTATGCTTTCGTTTTACATGGTTGTATTGGTGACATCGTCGGCAGAGCTGCCAACGTGAGTCAATTGACAGATGTCAATTGTCGGGATGGAACAATAATTTTAAAACGATGTTCTTTTTCAACAAAAACCCAGTCACGAAATATTCTAGCAGAGCTGGTTCTGTCAGAATCCTGCTAGAACGGTAGAACATTTCTGCTAGATTTCTATAAGAATATCCAGCTCTGTAAGAACTCTGCTAGAATCCTGCTAGAACGTCGTGACTGGGAATGAGTTCTTACTGATTTAAAATTTGCTGAAATAATATAAATGTTTTTTTTTTTTTTCAAAAAACACTTTCGATCATCTAAAACATAACCACAAATGATTTTTTTCATAAAATACTTTTTTCCAAAATAAT